>NC_135874.1:12533038-12613038 GCF_031162955.1 Sander vitreus
TAGAAGGGCTGGAGAGCAATAATAATTGACTCGTAGGCAGGTATTGTCCTGTGATTTACAACAGACTCTGGCCAATTGTGAGAGAGACAGACAACCTGACCTGTGTATATCCCATGATTATGTACAATGATGTAATCATCACAAATGGGAATTGGCTTTGTTAACAGGCACCCACTTAAGCCCAAATCCATCTGAATTACCCCCACATGTTATTAATGATCTTCTGCTGAGCTGTACTCCCCATGTCAACTCATTTTGGATGGTAAACTATCTACTATAAACTAATCTACAGGCATAACCACAGTTGAATGAAACTATGCCATCCTTGCCTACCATTTATGCTTTTTTACACAGCGGTTAAACGTGTTTTCGTCTTTTGGTGTTATGTATAGGTGAAGATCAGCTGTGTGTGTGTGTGTGTGACAGGTGTACACACTGGACATTTTTATGGATATAATAAATTCTCATTGTTCTCTCAGGTCACTGCACTGTATGAAGGGCTTATGGGAAAATGACAGACAGGCAGACAATTGGACAAGGCCATCTGAGACCAGACAAAGGCCCTGTCCTTAAGGAACCCTGAGTGCTTTCGCCCAAAGGCACCTTTTCCTATTAGATATTAAAGCTGCAGGAGGTAGAACTTTTTTTTTTTTTAACATGTTACTGTGGAAACGAACCTCAAGTACAGCACCTCATGCTTTCTGAGATTTTCCATTTTTATAGCTATGCACAGGATTTTTACTCTGGTGAAAAGTCTGTTGATTCTGTTTTGTGAATATTCTTTAATCAGAAGGGACTGCTGTACAGCAAATACATTTTTTGATTCCATATTCGCATGCAGGTTTCCAGTAGCTCGCAAACTGACACACAAAATTACCACAATATTAAAAGTGAGGTAGCTAACTTTGTGGGCCATAGACGTGTAAAGTGGTAATTTTTTTCTTGGACCCTGATGGGAATATTTTCAGTGATGTAGACTATGTGGGCTAAAAGAAGTCATGACCTTGACGTGAAGTTAAAATTTTTCATAAGTTTTGGGTATTGCAATTTCAGCAAACGGTAGCTTCATTCAGCTTATGTTATGTAAATAAATCTAAGCGATGTGATGCAAGTAGCTTATGGTCACTTTCGTTATTTTAAAGTAGCCCTCAGATGAAGAAAGGTTGGAGACCCCTGCTGTACCCGTTATGGTGAGATTGCCTGATAAAGGAAGCTCCAAACAATGCTATCTACATTGCTCTACATTTGATTCAGTGCAGTGATGGCAGACACTTTCCGCAAGGTATCTTACAGTACATTAAGAGAGGTACACACACACAGCACCCAAGAAGTAGGGAAAGTTAGGTTTGAAAGGAGAATAACACAGAGAAAGAAAGAGCTAGTTGGCGCAGGGACACTTTGGCCCTGGAGAGCCAAGTGCATGTCTCCCTGACTGAAATTGTCATTGCAGAGAACAAAGTGAGCATGGTAGCAGCCCGAGCAGACCAGCGGCCTCGAGCACTATTCCATTTGCAACACGCTGGGAACCGAGTCCTGCTCTTTTGCTCCAACTTACTCCTCCCACTTGTGCTCCATATCCCCACTTTCCCCTAAATCCTTCTATTGACCCTTTTTAAAGTTCTATTTTTGGCATTTTTTTCCACTTATGTAGTTATTGTGCACATTAGGTGATGGTTTCATGCTCCACTTTTTATTTTTATATATTTTTTTTTTAAATTTTGTCTTGGCAGTGAGAGCTCTCCATCCGTTGTCATGTTTGGCTCACCATCTCATTGTATTGCTTCTAGGCCAAGACTAAGTTTCTCTTTTGGGCAAACCTGTACACCCGCCCCTTTGTTTTTATTCCTGTCTCTTGTTCCCCTGAGCCTTCTGTCTCTCCCCATCTCTCTCTCTTTTTTGTCACCTCTTTCACTCTGCTATGGACCACCTTTGAGGAAGAACATACAATAGATGGTGTTTTTGTAAAAGGCAGACAGATGGACCTTAACGGACGCCAAGTTTTGCGCTCTGCGGGGTGTTGTGTCTGTACTCGCCAGCATGCATCCGACTTGGTGCTACAATGACAGCACCATCAGAACCACTGACCACAGACAGGAAAGGCACATGCACAGAGAGATGATGCCGAACAAGCAGAGCGAGATTTAAACAGTGGAATTCTGTTCTAGGCAGCATTGTACTGTCTTTGCAATCAATAAACACCGCTTTTTGTTTTTCTTTCTAGCTCTCACTCTGTCCTCTCTCTCTGTCAGCAGTGTATGACAAATGAGTACAAAACACCATCTGGCTGCATCCATCGTTGTGTACCTCTCCAATTAATGATGTTTATTCTCTGTTAGGCCTACCTATCACTACTTTTCTCTTCTTATTTACTCTTAATCTACTCTACCCCCCTCCCCCAACATCTCTGTCATGCATGATATATCCACAACAGAAGCTCACATTTCTCATTGAGCCTGATTGGGTAGTGCATGCCTTTGACTTGACTACGTTGTGCTTCTAAAGGCAATAGTCTACTACAGGTGTTGTCTACCATAGTGTAATTACTCAAAACTTCACGTCTATGATATGTGGGAGATTATGTGTCCCTAGGTTCTGAAAGGAGAAGTTGTGGTATGATGACACTAGCTTGTGTGTTTCTATTATCCCTGGACATCTTTGATTACCCTGTGGCCATGCCACCTTGTTTATTGCCTGTAATCTAGCTGCAAGGACCGCAGTACAGCTGCAGATTAAAGACGGTTACAGACACTAGGGCTGTTGGAACGACTACCGAAAGTCGAATATAATTCGAATAGTAAAAAAATCAATACTATTTGAATGCTAAATCACTATTTGTGACTTTTTTATAAATATGTTGCCTTACGGTAGCTAATCTCCCTCTTCTTGCCTTGGCCTATCCACATGTGTCACTCATGTCACGTCTTATCTCACGTTAGCGGGAGTGAGAAACACAAGGCATTGTGATGTCTAAGCATTGGGGTCAAAGCTAACGTTACGTACTGAGTAACGTTAGTACAGGGGGAGTGACAGGCTGCGGCTGGAAATCGGAAGAAGGACGGGAAGAGTTTTAACATGACTTTAAAATCGACATCCACCGAGCCAATGACAATGTGCTTATGTTATTAATAGTTAGCTCATTCTTGTTTCCTAACTGCATTGCAAGTTATAGGAGCTTAGCTGGGAGCTTCATGGAGACAGCTAAAGTTTGTTATAAATCACTAAAATAGTAGTGACAGCACAGTTTGGCTTAGTTATCAATGCTGTTAGCATCATAGCTAACACTATTGTTACTTAGTTTATGACAAATCGTTTCGGCTGTGCTTTCTAACATGTCATTATGCTAACAGAGCACCGTTAGCCTTTACAACAGAGGCTTTACAACTTGTTATATAATGTTTCATTACAGAGTTCTCGGTTGATTTGTGTTTGTCGCTGTGTGCTTGTGGTGGAAAATGAATGTAAACGAAGTTGCGTGCAATGCGCCATGACGTAGGTCCCCTTAAAGGCCAGGCTAATGTTAGAAGTCCCTCTAGGGGACAGAACGTGTAATAACAACGACATGCTTATAGTGACATTGGCAATGTATAAGCCTGAGTAGTGTAGTACATATTAATAACAGGCTGCATTTGAGCATTACATATTTGAATATTAAAAAAATAAATGAAATTTGAATGGTAATATTGATGAAGATTGCCAGCTCTAACACACACACACACAAACACAAACAACGCAATGTAATGTGATAAAGGCTGTATTATCTGTTCTTGTGCCATGCACTGTACATTTGTGCAGGTAGGCGGTAGTTTTAGTCAACCTTGCAGACTCAGTCCCTGTAGGCTGTTATTACCTTCATCAGGCTAATGAAGGAGTTGGATTGGATCATATTAACCTCCTGATCTCCACCTCCCAGGACACCACAGTTACAACAGACTGGACGTGTGTGTGTGTGTGTGTGTGTGTGTGTGTGTGTGTGTGTGTGTGTGTGTGTGTTTGTGATCCCACCTGCATATAGACACTGTGTCTCCCACATGAATGTTAATCATCTTTTTAATTGGCTTCCTTGACTTGGTGACCTCTACTTGAGACGGCAAGCCTGCATCACCGTGCTCCTCCTTCAGTGCTGTTTTCTTACTTTACCTGTTGTGTGTGTGTCTGTGTGTAGTCTTTTTAGCTCCATTCACTCTCAAGCAATAGAGATTGGAGCTGGCCTAAAGGCAGTGTGACTTTTGACCCCCAGCCATCGTCTTGTCCTCCACTTTCATTATTATCCATCTTCACATCCTCACACTCTTTGTACTCATTTACCCAGCCTTTTGGTCCTTATATGCCCTACTAACACATTTGAGACTGATGCTTCACTGATACCTATTGAAACCCTGTAACCAGGAGAGCAAACATTAAAACTGAAGTATAAAATGCCTCTGATTAATGATCTAGAGGTTATAAGAGGGTATTTGGAATTGACCACTTAAACCCTTTTACCATAGGAAACAGATATGGCTTCCCTGACACTTGTTGTCAATAATGATTACTACTGCATGTCATTTGATTGGTTAGTGTGTAAGAAGTGACCATGCTTGGCTATGTCAGGTGAAACAGCATTTACTCAAGAATGCATGTTAGGGCTGAACGATTAATTGCATTTGCAATTAAATCGCAATATGTTAAAATTAGATTTTCTAACCACAAAGGCTGCAAATAAACTCTGGTCACATGACATGCGTAAAGTCATGAGTGAAGCAGTCTACAGCGGAAACATCAACTTTCCAAGTAGCTGCGCAGCGTCAGGTATTGTGCAAAACATTGCTACCTCACAGAGCAACACTACTAACCTGTTTCTAAAAAAAAAACACCACAAAGCCATGTACGATAGTTGGATGTCTAAAAAGCCATGTACTTGACACCAGGATGTCAAGTAAGCGAAATACCACTCCATAGGGATCACTGACTGAAATTTTAACAGATCTCGATGGGGGAACAATCTTTGATATAACAAGCATAACTCCATATAAACATACTTCAGTAAGAGAACGTGGAAATTACTCAAGCAGTAACGGAGTTTATCGCGAAAGATGATGCACCTCAGTGCGGGGATCAAGCCTGGGCTCTCGGCTTTGATGAATACACAGGAGAAGCGGAACAACATGCCCTCCGCACATATTTTAACCAGGTCGCCATATTGGAGCTACTCAAAAAATGTAAACAGAGAATCGCAGCGCAGTTGAAAACCTAGGAGTTTTTCCGCTGCTATAACTGATAGGGTCAACCCATAGGATCACTATGGCTGGCAGTGCCATGGTCATTGTGCACATATACATATTTGAAGACCAGTAAAGTTCACAGACAGTGTTTAAAACGTACTTTTCTGCTATCTGCACTTTAGTTTGTGTGATTTGTTACTGACTTTCATATTAATCTTGTCTGTGCTTTATGTTGTCATGGTAATTATGTTTACAAGGCTGGACATTCAACAAATCGGTTACTGTGATTGAAGTAGTTTATAAATAAATATCTCATTCATATAAGTTAATGCATCACCTAATTTCATCATAACATACAGCCCTGACCTACAGGAAAGAACAATTAGTTTAATCTGTCTAATATTGTGTTGGTCATACTATACAATGGTTTATTGTTTGTCTTTGTTGAATAATACAGAAGACAAAGAGCTTAAAAAATGATCTAATTTTAAATCACAATTTGGGTTTTAAAAAAAATCGCAATTAGATTATTTTCCAAAATCGTTAGCCTCTACTGCATGTCAGCATTTCGGGATGCCCTGCTAACGGCCTTTTTTCATCAACTTATTGGTTACATAAGTCCAGCAGCTACTCTTCAACTGCACTCCAGACACCAAAACAGTAAAATGCCTAATTCCTCTAGCCTGAATGTTGGCATTAACTTCAAACTACCTGAAAGTGGGCTCAAGCAAGACCCTGACTGGTATCCCAGTACAGACTGGGTTGGAAATAAACATACATGCAACCAGTCACATTGCACAGAAGACCTACACAGGAAAACACACAATTATTGGCAGAAGAATCTGGGAGCTATTTTTTTTCCTGGGCCTTACCTCTGTGTGTGAGAGAGAGAGCGAGAGAATATTTTTGTATTTACCAGCTCACAAATGTGCAGAAAAGGGAAACCACCATCCAACCCTCTTAGGTAAATCCCGTTAGAAGACCAGGGTGATATATATATATATATATATATATATATATATATATATATATATATATATATATATATATATATATATATATATATATATATAGTCATTTATTTTGTTCACATACCTTTTATTTCCTATTTGTCTACCACCAAATATCTCACATTCTGTATCTTGTAAAGTAAAGGTGTACAGACTTATTGTCTTGTACTGCTTTCTCCTTCTCTGTTTTTTCCCTTGCTTTCTTCCTACCCACCTTTCCCCACCCTCTGTTTCCCCTCAGTGTGTGGCCTTTCTCCTTTCATCTTTTTCTGTTGTCCTTTTGCCCTCTCTTGCTGTCTGCCGCTCTCTTTCTCTCTCTCTGGGTGATTGAGGGGACAAGCCATTCACCACTCACTTCCATTACTGTATCTGCTGTGGTCTGAAGGCCCCCCACATCCTGTTAACAACATACAGGTTACAAACCACAGAACAGGCTGGAGCTGTCTGTATCAACTATGCCAGTCACACATAAAAACATGGCAGAGAGTCACAAATGCATTATGAAACAATAAAGATGTTTTCCATAGATTGTGTGTAGAGAATGTTCTTACTAGTTTGGACCTAATTTGAATGACTCCCAAGTCACACACATTCCTCCAGTATAAGCTTTTTTTTATTGCTGTACTGCATACGTTTACTATTGAGCTTCTTTCCATCCGTGCCAAGTCCCTCCAGTCAGCTCAACCCCGACAGTAGGGACTTGGTCTGGTCTTGGCCCAAGGGGTCCTGCCATCCCTCCCCCCCACATCTCCATCTGCCCATCTCTCCTCATCTCCAGCTCTGTGGCTCTCCTGGGGGACAGACAGGTGGTTCTAACCCTAAAGAACCAGTACCCCTGCCGGGAGCAACCTGCCTAAGCCTGGCCACCTTCCCTAGTCTTGTCCTCCTCCTGTTTAATTTCCTGGCCCTACCAAACGCAGGCAGACTTCTTCAGCCAATCTCAGTCTGGAGAGACTCGGCTATATGTTGCTGAAGAACACAGAAAACAATCTACAGCAGGTGTGAGCAGATAAAGCTGCATGCTATTTAAACAAATACTAATCATCATCAGATAACTTCAGCAATTTAAAGCGTCACACAGTTGATTGCAGTGACTTTGTAATCATGGTAGTAATTGTTTTTAGTTGAGATATAATTTCTTGTGTATGTGCATCTCCCTAGGGGCATACCTATATTATGGTCATTAGTTGTGGGGTTTGTTTCAGAAATGTGTGCTTGTACACCAAGGTTAATATAGTTTTGAATTTTCAATTTCCTTTTTTTCTTTTTGTCTTAGATTTAGTTGGATTTTAGTCTGTTTGCCAGTTTTAGTTTTTTTTTTATTTTATTTTTTAGAAAGGTTTAGTTTTTATAGGTTCTGAGCTAGGTCTCAGAAGTATGTAGCTACATGTACACGCTTAACAAACACACATGGTTATGTCTGACTAGTTTAACAAGCCTAAATGTCAGGCTAGCATGAAGAAGACTGGTGCCAAGTCACTTATTGTTGGTGGTTGCTCTGTGTCCTTAGGTTCGGAAACTTGTCATCTGTTGTCCTGAACAAAACCTCAGTTTTATCACGCCACAATTAGCACCCTCTCTCTTACACTCTCTTGAGTTCTTCCTTCCCTTAGTCCTCCTTGAAGCATCATCCTGTTCCTTATCTATCTCTTTTATTCCCTCCCTCTAAGGGAAATCAGTGCTGTATCATCTCTTGTTTCGTTCATTTAGATTTTTAAATCAGCCAAGATCCCCAGTGAAGGTGCGTTCTATGTACACAGGCCCTCTGCACCACTTACAAAATTGCCTTGCCCACTTGTACTGTCCTTTTAATTTCAGTTCACACATATACACATGCACTTCAGTCCCTAACCACCCAGGTCCCTAACATCATTATAGAATAGCCTGCTTTCTAATCCACCTGATTGTGTTTGCTCCTCAAGGTTTTTTTTAAGTGTCCTAATACAGTGCGCAGGAAGAGGAGGCGGGTAACAAGGCAGGCTGAGAAGACCGGGCAGTTTTAATCTGCCCTGGTCCTTCAGTGGCAAGGAGAGGGACCCTGCAGGCCTCTGGCCAATCACTCTGCCTCTCTTTGAAGGTCTCCTTAATCCCCTTACAGAGACGCAAGGAAATGCAGATGTGTGCATATGTGTATGGATGTTTTCTTGTGTGCATATGCCTGTTGATCGATTGTTGAGGAGCTGACGGTTAGGACTATGCATCTCCAAAGGTGCAATGCTGCTTGAGACTTTTTGCACCGTCTCTCTGCCACTCTCTGTGCCTTAGTCTCTCACATGCTTTATACATTGTCTACCCATAGTAGTTTTGAACTTCCCCAGGGACATTACCAGGGCCAAGCTTCAACATCTGAGAAGTGGGAACACACACACACACACAGCACTTTCATCTATGCCTCTCTAGCAACTGTGTCCCAGTGTTTAGGCAGGAAAATAGGATTGTGTAGAGCTCAGCGTTTAGAGAGCCCAAAGGCCGCCCGTTAAATTCAGCTCCTATAGTCTGTTATGCCTCGCTTTGCCAGCCGTCGCTCAAGTAATTTCAAACTCCATTCTCTCAGTCCCACCAGCCAACTCTGGACTGATGGCTTTCTTTGCCGCCATGGCGTCTCAAGTATAGAAGGCTTTTTTATTTATTTTTTTTTTTTTTTCTTCTCACATCTCACTTTGGTTAATTTGGTTTGTTTATCGCCGTCCCCTTAATTTTCTCTGACACTGTTCTTGTTTGTTAGTGATGATGTTTGCAATACTTCACTGTATTGCTGACCAGTTCTCCTGTGGTGGAACTTGTGTTGTTTTCATTGGGGCACAGCAAAACTAAAAGCAAAACATTTCTCTTTTCTGTTCAAAAAGCTGTGTTGAAATCTCAATGGTTTTTTTTTGGCAGGGAAGGCACGCAACATCTGTAACACTATCATAGAAAGAAAATGGAATACATTTACAGCAATGCATTGTAGGGAACTGACTTGGCCTTTGGGCTTAGTCAGTGTTCGAAATCCTCAAAAGGATCATTGTGAAAGTGTGTCTCTAGTGTCTTTTTGGTAATATGACATATTATTTCATTGTAGATAAGATTCAGTTTCATGTGAATAAACTGGACTCCCAGATCTGTCCCTTGCCTGTTGCAGTAATTAAAGGAAGTATGGATGATCTTTTTTGTCAGGTTGTCAGGACACAAAATTAAGGTCTCTCAAAAATAAGTAGTTAAAAAATGGTGTTCAGGGGCTGACTGCATATGTCCAGGTAGATCTATCCAAAGGATGAAACCACATCTTGCCGGAGGTACTTAGATCCCTGTCCTAGGAGTCAGGATCTCTGAATGATGCAAATCCCTTAGCAGTATTTAAAGCTCCCAAATCATCTCTGGCCAAATCCTTTCAAGATATTCCCTGCTCGATTGGATGACATTAAAGGATCGCAGCAACAGAACAATACACCGTCTGGCAGCCTGGTGGAATGAGGGATAAAGGGAGGGGAAGAGAGGGAAAGCGGAAAGAGAAAAATAATAGAAGTGGATGAATAAGGTAGAGACTTGAGGATGCAAATCGGGAATATGGGCTGGGAGGACAGAGGAAATGTTAATGGTAGGCAGGGAACAGATGATGAGAGAAGGGGGACAGGAGAAACGGACAGCTGTTTGTTGGGCTCTACAACATGGTGGGACTGAATGATCCTTTCTGCTCTTAGTCTGTAACATCATCGGTTTGTCAAAGCCGGTGCAGGACAACAAGCTTTAATAATATATCTAAATCTTGTTGTGAAATCTGTATATGTTTTTCTAGGTTATTTAAATGAAGTTTAATCCGCTCTTAATGCTTTTATGTTACATGGAATACCAGCCCAGTTTCTGAGGATAAACAAGATCACTCCAAATTTCCGCACAGCTTTTCCCCTTGTACTATTGGAAAAGCTTTTCATGGAAAAGAAAAACTGATTTTTTTTATTCTTTCCGTTCTAGAGAGTGCAGTGAGCTTGTAGAAAAACATATCTTCTGTCCTCTCTTTTACCTCTCCTTTCTCCTGTCGGTGGCACTAAGTCTATGTGTATGTGTGTCAGTTGATATTGATGGGACTAGAACAGAGAACCAAGGCTGCCAACTTCAGGCCTTTCAGCACAATAAAAGGCTGTTATAAGCCCCATAGATCCAGGGGCCAGTGCCAATGACAGGGCCCAGTCTACCAACCATACTTTGCATGTTATGGATAACCCCAGAGAAGCTGTGGGAGTAAAGTAGACTCTACCAATTAAATTATTACTTTTCTGCAACATATTGTTGCACTCTAAGCACCCACCAACACTTTATCAGACAGAACACTTAAACTCTGAGGCTTTTGCACTTAAAAGCTTTGTTATGATGCAGAATGTGAAGTATTAACAGAATAGTTATTCCTGACTTTGTAAGTCACTACTTTCAACTGTTCCTCAGTAAGTTGTGTGATTGACAGTAATGGGGCGGAGCAGCCGTGATGAGTTTGTAATAATCTGACTGGAGTCAGGTTCACTTCTATGCTAATGAGCTAGTGTGTTGGTGGTTTAGCATGACTAATGGTGCACGTCGCTAACAGAGCTGTCTGGGAGTGAGGAAAGGAGAAATAAAGAGGCTTTGCTAGAGTGTTGTGAAGGTATAAGACAGTCAGAGAGGAGAGTTGCATTAGATTGCGTTGTTAGTCTTTGGGGGAAAGGAAAATACAGTTGAGGCCTGATTCCCTTGGCAGATTTGTTCACAAAAGCCGAGGAGCAAGGCAGAGGAAAAAAATTGCCTTTGAAAGTGCAGCAGTGAATTTGAGGACATGAAGCACTTACTCCAGCACACTCTTTAAAAGTGCTTTTCATCAAACAAAAGAAAAAAGGTTAACTTGTGTTTGTGTAGCATTGTTTTTTTTCCTTCTGTAGTTGTTTGATATATGGTCTTATATATTGTATGTCTTTATGTATTTATTGTATATATGTAGTTTTTACTTGTTAGTATTTGATTGATGCATGGTTTTCCATGAGAGAGAGAAATATGTGCATGTGGCATATAATGTATGTATATATTTTTTTTTTGCTAGTTATTTGATTTATAGTCTTGTCGATGAAAACATGGGAATCAGGTTTGCTACACATGTTTTCATTTATTACCCCTATCCAACTTCCAAGTTTACTTTAGTTGACTTGAATTGATTAAACTTTCTTGTCACTTATTTATTTAGTGTGGAGCTGATTTGAAGCTTGCTACAAGTACTAATTCCTTATTCTTCGGTAACCCTACACTTCTGGAGAGTGTGGAATTGTTGATAAGTCGTCTTGGCAGCGTGGCGAGAGTAATCATTTTCCTCCAGATGTTCGAGTTTGGGAAGGAACCAAAAGGGAGGCGAGAGAGGGAGGGGAACGGGAGAAAAACCAGCTGCCGCCACTACTAGTTCCACCCCTCTACATGAAGTCATCTACTCCTCCCTCCCCGAGGCTCCCAATACCACCTCCTTCACTCCACAGAATTTTTTCTCCCACCCCTCTCATTCTTAGTTCTACACATTTTGCCTCTCTCTGTATCCCAGGAGGCGGCCAGGGCAGGCTGTGTTTACTGCTTAGGTAATTGGAGTAGTAGAGAGAGCCTGACCCTGGCCCTGCTAAGGCCTAGGGTGGGTGTGTGTGTGTGTGTGTGTGTGTGTGTGTGTGTGTGTGTGTGATGACTGGCAGTGAGGCCAGGGAAGGAAAGCAGGCCTTAGCCACTGTCAGCCCACAGGGGAACAGACAAATTGGTTTTCACTATGCTGTCTCTTTTCTTTTCACATATTTTCCAGCCATCCCTTTCTTCTTTCTGTATATCTCTCCACCAACTCAAAGACAATCATTCACGCTTTCTCTTGTACTTGCGCTGCAGTGCTTTTTCTCCTTCTGGTACTCCTTTGTTCCACCTCTCTTTCTATCTCGCTCTCTGCTCATCATTTTATCTCTCCGAGCTGAGCGGTTAGCTGAGCTGAGCTGCATAGACGGTGACTCTTGCCAGATATGAGCAAAAACTCCCCCCCCCCCCGCCCCCCCCTGTTGCAGCCATAGACATGAGCAAATTCATCCAACCTAACCCAGTGGGTGAGATGGATGGGAAAGGGCCTGGAGTCGGGGTGCTGGGGAGAGTGAAGGCACAGCCGTATAAACACACTCAGACAGCTGCTCATCTGTTGCTTATTGTTGTCCAAATGCGCATACAGTATATATCGACTTGAGCACTGTAACAATTGACATTAGCTACAGTTTGTATGTCATCAATATATGAACAAAAGCTTTGATCAGGAGAGAGGTACAAAAGAGTGCAGCATGACAGTGATTTAGCATGCATCTAGTGACCTCATCGCAGGGCTGTAAGGTAGTGGCAGTGGGACACGGCTCACCTACTTTAGCTCATCGCACTCCCGTCTCCCTTTTCCTCCCTCCTGCTTCTCTTCCCTCCTTCCTTCATCCCTCTGTCTTGCTCCTCCCTGATTGCTTTTACCGCTCTGCTGATTTCACAAATAGGCATCATTGATTGAATCTGATTCTTTTGGATAGAGCAGCTTTATTGAGTGGCTTTTTCGCTGATGGACAGGAGTGTGTCTGTGTGTTTGTCACGCACATGCATGTGTGCATGTTAGGGATGATAAAGGAAAACTTCCTTTCCTCATCCATCTCATTGAAACAGCTATTCTTCTGGGAATTCCAGCAACCAGATTATTATACACACACACACACACACACACACAGAGCATGCTTACACACGGTCCTTGTGATGGCTCTAAGTGAATGTTTTATTATAGGTTGTGCATGCTGACAGAGGAATCTGTTAATTGTGGCAGCCCCTTGAGCTAGGCAACATTAAAGTGTTAACTGCTCTCCCTGGTGCTGTTCATCGAACTTTCATCTAAGCTGTGCTTCTGCGGTGGGAAGCTGGCCCAGTCCACCCAAGGCTACACGATTTAGGTTGGTCCAAGTCCACTCCAGCTCTGTCACCAGCTTTTGGTTTCTCCTGATCTCACGGCTCCTGTCTGCAGCCATTTTGAATATGCCATCTTGCTGTTGTGTAGATAAAACCAAGGTGCTAACACTGCCAACACTTCCCAAAATGCATTATTCTCACAAAATCCCACAGAGAACAAAAACAGAGTAGTGAAATGTTGCAGTAGGGAATTTGTATGTTGATGAGGGAAAATTGGCTTGTTTCACGATCTGTCTGGGTTTGGGGGCTTAAACTAACAAAGTGTTAGTGAGAAGATGGAGCTATATCATCCGCACTCTGCTGGGGATACACACATTTCACACACAGCAGCACACCCCTCATCCTAGCAGCAACATCTGTGCTCTTCCCCTCTCGCTGCCCTCTATTTTGTGTCTCTCTCCTCTCAACAGGCAGTGTGCCACCTATGCAGAGTTAGATGGATGGTGGCACCCTCTTGCCCCCTGCCCATTTAACCCCCACAACCCTGCAGATCCATCATCACACAACAAACACAAGCAGCCCTGACACTCGTATCCCAGCATGCAATTGTCCTGAGCTGCAGGCTGCTGCCGAGCTATCCCCATTGTACTCCCTCTCATACGTATACAGTTATGTGAGAGACCAACCCATATCGAACAATCCCCAAAATGTGCTCATTATTTTGTCTGAATTTTAAAATGGTTACTCTTCAGTCACAAAGTATTAAGTGTAGCCACAAAGACACCAAGGATCTTTGGTTCTCTGGTTTGCACTCTGCATACTGCAGGGATACACCTTGCTCATGAGGGCTTTCCTCACTTCATTTAAGAGGAACGACTAAGGAGCCATTTTAATTATTGTTGGGAGACAACAGGCCTGTGTGGGAAATGGATGGTACCTGAAACAGATGATTTAACGTCACCGCTCATTTTACACACAGTTTAGCAACACAACTAAACGCTGAGGGAAGATGACTACGTTTTTAATGTTGGTTATGAGTGGTATGCATCCCCACTAACCTGTAAAGCGTTTTAAACAGTAACGTTAATACAGCGTGTTGGAGGAATACAGCGTCTCCTGCAGCGGGGAGGCAGGGAGACCGCAGCGTTCGCTAACGTTAGCTTCTTGTCTCATCTGGGGTCTGATAAACAGTAAATTCATCAAAGTCAGTGTGTCCAACGCTATTTTCCGATAAACTGTAGCAGTCATATTTCACGGGACACACGTGAGTGCGGTTTTCATGTTCCAGTTGTTCAGCCTCAGAGGGGAGAGAGAGAGCGGCTGACTGCTCACAGTAGAGCAGACTGCTCTGCACAGCCGTGTATAATTACAACTTTGACATTTCATAAACCGCTGATGGAGCGGCGGTGCGCCACTGCTACATGCATATAGGGGAAACCCTGCGTGTGTACGTGTGATGCTGATGTTAATCATGCGGCGCCAGAGTGCATTTGACCGGCATAAAATCAGCATATGTCAGACTGACTGGTCGCTGGTCATGGCCGATCACGTGAAAATCGGCCAATTCCGGTTACCAGCCGGTCAATCGGTGCATCTCTAGTTTATACAGCTTTTCATAATGTGACAATAAAAGGCAAAGACAAATATATGATTTATTGTTGAGTTAAACTATGAAAGCATAATGAATTTAGCTCCCTTTTGTGATTTGCATCTGGTGAAGTTATCTCCTTATTTTGTCTAGTCTTTTTCTCTTTCCTTCCCTGATTTCTCAGTTTTGTCTAGCAAGTCAGCTTGGCCCACTTCCAAAGAACCACTGACAGTTTTTCTGGAGATGCACACACAAAAACGGAAGGAAAAAAACAGTTTTCATTTCATAGGCATCATTAGCAGAGTGTAGAAGTCTTAGTCTTTTATTGAACTAAGTTGTAGAGGTCAAGATCTAAGACTTTAATAACTAAAGATTAGCACAGAGAAAAGGAAGTAACCGGTAGATTGGAAAACAATTGGAAATTGGATTCAATAATGTTTACTTTGCTCTCTTTTAGGTGTGATAGGCAGCTATTTCAAGGCTTGTCCAGTCACGTGTACAATTGTTTACATAGATGGTTTTTGGCTCTCTATTGAGTAGGATTTACTTGCTAGCCATTGACGTGGGCCATGTTCAATTATCCTAGTCTGGTCATTGTTGACGCTGCATGTCAAGTCTTCACCTCCAAGGCTGTTAATGAGGGAACAAAATGGGGCTTGGCAACTATTTAAGAGCTACTTGAGTGTTTAAAAAAATGTGTTAAAATTAGAATTTTCATAACTACTTAATGCGTTAATTGGGATAACGTGGGATAGTTTAGGGTTTGATAAAGTACTCTGTTCTATGTTGAACAGAATGTCGCATCACTAGTGTTTGCATTACTAGCCTTTTGTCTGTCTTTGCAGGGGAAAATGTGTAGCTTGAGGATTTTTTTTTTTTTTAATTTTTGTGTTTGAAGACTTGCCCATTAAAAGAAAAGAGAGCACAGTGGAGAGGGGAGAGAAATCAGTAGAGAGAAGTTCCTTGCTTCATTAATTGGCAGCTCTAAGGTACACTAAACATTGCGCGCGCGCGCACACACACACACACACACACACACACACACACACACACACACACACACACCGCTGAATACAGTGACTGCTCTGAAGCCACTGCCTTATATTTAGTCAAGGGAGACCAGCCTCTGTCACTTTTTCTCTTGCTTAACCTCGCTCTTTCTCTTCCTCTCTCTGTGGCCGTGTTGAAGAGGAGTCTCATGGGAGGGCTTAACTCTGAGCCCTCATTCTTTTTTCTTTCTTTCTTTCTCCCCTTCCACATCTTTCTTTCCTTATCGTCCTCTGAATAGAGCAGCATACTGTTGTTAAACTTGGTCCAGGAGATTCGCTCTGTGCAGAGATAGAATAGTGAAACAGAGGAAGTTCAGCCTTCTCGCTTTCATTACTGTCACCACTAATAGGCTGGTCGTCCATACTCTGTGTACACATGATGCATTTATGTGCCAATGCAGAGTGTATGTACATGCAGCATGAGTCACCTTTCTTTGGATGGGTGAGTTGAAATGATGAAAAAGCATAACAATCATAACTTTTTAGCAGCAAAAGGCATGAAATCAATAGTTCACGAACTAACGTCAGTTTCACATGCCTGTCTTTGCACCCTTCAGTTTGGAGAGTAATTCACAAAAGGCCCTGCTTAAACGATGATGTACAACCTGGAACATCATGGGCTTTTGTGTTGTCATGGTTATTGAGTGTTTGGTAGCTTAAGGGGAAATTGAGTTTGGGGGTGGAGGTGGGGTGGAGCAGACAGTAAAGGGGGTGGAATAGATGGGTGTGAGTGGGAGGGGGGTGCTATCTTAATTGCTTTCCGTGAATAATTTCAGTCGCCTAATTTGGCGATAATGACAGTGGCTGTGGCTTTTGTATTTATTTATCCAAACATTAATTGACAGGACTGACATTAGACAGGGCGTTTATTGCGCATTTGATTGTGCACAAGGGAGCAAAGAAAATTACAGTAATTATCATTCTGATATGGATTGTGAATATGCATTCCCACACTTAATGTGGCTGTCAGCATTTTAGTAACAACAAGGCACTCTGCCATGACAACGGCACTTTAGCTTACCTCCATCTCTGTTTCACTAAACCCAATCCAACCGGCGATTGTGGAGAACAGATGACATGTATTGTCTAAATGATTTAGCTGCCCCACTGTAGCTTCTTAACAACACCTGGGCATGCAGTTAGGTGAAATGGTCGTCATGTGGATTGTTTAAGTTGGCTCATAAAGGGGCCTCAGCTTGTGAATAATTACATTATTGTGAATAAGTGTGTGGTGTGTTATTATGAATGGACATTAAAGGTTCTGTTTTTCACAGGCGGAGGGAGAAGACAATTTGAAGAAGATGCAGCTGATGGAGCTAGCGATCCTCAATGGGACATACAGAGACAACAACATCAAAGCACGTAAGTGAGCCGCCGTGTATACGCACATATATCAGCAATTTATGAAATCCAATTCATTTTCACCATAAACAACTCTTTAATCTGTATTGATCATGCCTATACATGCTTAATTATATATTAGATTTTCTGTATTTCTCATTAACTAATACTGTTTACATCCATTAAATTAGAGTGAAGTCAGACCTGCTGTGTACATACATCATATTATCTCTGACCACTAGCAGACCTCTCTCTCTCAAGCTCTCCAAACAATTTGTTTACCTACCCAACCATGAGTAGGACAACTTCCATTCTGTTCTACTCCGTATTTCTTTCCTCTTTATCCATTGCTCCATCAATCCTTCCCCCTGCAATCCAGATGCCATCGCTCTGTATCACTTGCTTTTTACGGACTCTTAACCGTAAACACATTGCTGTATTCTACCTGCTCAACTCTGCATGTTAGTCACTAGCTCACACATCTACAGTGTTTGCGCTTCAATCACCAAATGTAATTTCTAATTGCATAATCACATCTATGATTTGGGTATTAATAAATAATATAAATCCCAAAAATGTACATAAAGTGTGATTTAAACATCATAATCTGGGTTCTTCTATATACTTGGGCTCAAGTTTAGGAAATTCAACTTAAAGTGCTTAATGTCATTTTCCTTATTTACCATCTGCTTACATGTTAGCTGTGATTAACAGGCCCAACATCTAAGCATAGTTACCATAGCACTTGATTGAATTGATCTGCCTTTGGGGAAGCTTTTGTGGAACAGCTCACAGCACGTGCTGATGCAAAACCACTTGAAAAATGATTTTTGTGTGTTCATTTTATGTTATCCAAGTTAAATGGACTGCTGACTATGTGGGGATCAACATTTTTTTAAGTTGTTAACAAATTAAATGTACAGTAGTAGGTTCCTGTTGTGCTCAGTGATGTTCATATTCAGTCTTCCTGATCAGTCTTTTGTGAAAACTGCTGTTCATTGAGTGTTTCTCCTACATGTAGTCAACAGCTCCATTTCTTTTGGCATGTGTGTTGTTTACCTCACCTATGCCATTTCCAGTAGATGAATGTATAGCTGCTCTGGTGATTTGTAAGCTTGACAGCAGCATTTTGTGCTTTCTGTGTTTTGGTGTAAGGGGTAATTTTTAAATTTGTTTGGCTTTTTTGACTTTTCCTTTGCAACAGATTGTGGTTTTTGTGGTTCACCACCATGATCATTGCATGGACTAATTTTTCCTTTTGCCCCCTTCCTCTCCCCTCTCTACCTGCCACTTCCTGTTCCCTCTTCTTTATCCTCTTGTATTTCACCTTTCACTGTTCATCTGTGATTATAATCAACCACACTACACTTTTATCTCTTGTCCTCTTTCTTTCTTTCTACTCCTGTCTTTCGCTCTCTTGCTTATGGCAGCCACCCTTGCATTCTCTCTTGCAGCGGCAGCAGCAAACGCTCAGGGCCAACGGCTCATAGCGGCCCCCACAGGTCAGGTGTTGCCTCCCCAGGCACTCCGCCCCCAAACTCCATCTGGGGCCCCCATCATGAACCTCATTCGGCCCACTCAGATGGCTGCCATGCTGCCCAACGGCACCCCCACCCTGGTGCCTCCCACACCGGATGGCGGGCTTATCTACACCACCCCTTATGATTACCCTTACGCCCTGGCACCCACCTCCCTGCTGGAGTACCCCATCGAGCACAGTGGGGTTCTAGGTAAGAGAATCTGGGGAAGCATGGGTCCAGCAGGTACAGCGGCCAACTTTAGCCAGTATGGACAGGAGGGCAACTTGTTTTACCATGGAGCTGGGGTGCTGGATGCAGCTGCCATGAGCCACAGTCAGGACTTGTTGAAAGGTAAATATGTCGTGTCCACCTGAGGATCAAAAACAGACAAACTCACAGAGTGGATGTGCTGGTGAAGCTCTTGGTAATGGGATGACCAACTGTGTGGCTCATATGGACATTGTATTTAAAAGGCAAAAGGGGACAAAAATTAGCTTGTGAAGGCTAGGCTCTTGGAAAGTCTTTATAATTTAGACTAAGGTTACTTCACTGTTTTAGTTATGCTCTCGCCAAACAATTATGCTCTCAGGTTTACATAGTTTCTTTTCTGCAAGGTTCATATAGGAGCACTCTCCTCAGTGTGAAATGAGGCACGCCGACAGAAACCCACTCACATACACGCAGCCTGCTCTCTAACCCTTTCATGCACTGGCCTGGAGGCATATTCAGTCTGGCGGCGGATCCCCTCGGATTTCTGCAGCTTTTGAAATCATTTCTCTGTGCTGTTCTCTGCTGGCAGGCCTTGATGCCTGTAGATAGTCCCTCTCTCACTCCCACTGGGGATGTTCATTAAATTCCTCGAGTCTTCCCTTTTTACTCCTCCCCCTCTCGTCATTGTCTTAGCCTCACCCCTCTTGAACTTGAGCTCTGTTCTAATATCTGACGCTCCCCTTAGTTTCTGTGTCAGGACTACAGTTCATAACGAGGGTCTATATATTCTCTCAATGGTGCTTTAAGCTCAACACATTTGCTACCAGAGAGAGAACTGAATATCTATTGATGAAATAGTCTGATATGAACACCATATGTTGTATTGAGGCTGTAGTTAACAAAAGCAAAGCTGTTTCCCTATGTTAATACTGAAGAGGCCTTTGTCAGTTGCTTTCCAACATTAATTTGACACAGTACTCCTCTAATGTTGTCTGTGGCATCATCTGACAGCAGCAGAGATAAGCTTGATTTTAGCTGACCTGTGTATTTGACGTGCCTCTGGGAGCCATGTGTAGAACAGACAGGGGCAGCTGACTGGCTTTTCTCTCTTTTTTAACTTGCAGGGTTACACCAGCTTAGTGCATTTTATTTACTCATACTATCGATTGGTGCCTTCAGCAACACAGGGCCCTGTGGAACACACTCACTCTCATACTCACACACACACACACACGCACTTGGTTTGGCTTCCTGCGCTACTGTATCTAGCCACCATTGGCTCCTCTGAGAATAAAGAAATAGCAGGCCATCTGCTTCTTAAGAGTAGTGTAGGTAGCTGCGTAGCCATCAGCCAAAATCGCTCGTAACGTGAGAGTGCCAGAACAACTTATTTCCCATGTCCCCTTTTCCTCTGACAGGGCTTGATTTATTTTTCTTAATCTCTGCATGCATCACATTTTTGTAGTACTTGAACATACAGTAACATGCAAACAGTTTTTGTGTCATGTACACAAGGCAGTGTCAAGCACAGCAGTAGGAAGAAAAGTTGGATAAATATAAGAGGGAAATGACGGTCTCTGCATCCAGTGAACAGATTGACCTGGAGAGAAATGGTGAAAGAGAAAGGGGAGAGGCAGGTGGTGACTGGCACTATTCAATTACGATCAGAGCTGTATTGGATTTCCCCACTTTTCAAAATAAGGAGACACATTTCTCAATCCCCCTCTGGATCCCAGAGGAAGAATCACATTATTTTTCCAGACAGCCCAGAAGCCTGTACCCTTTGCCTGCCCCCTTTTCAAAGAGTCCTCTATAGAACTCTCTGAGCACTGTGGAATTTTATTACTTAAGTTATGCATTTTTAAATACCAAGTAAAACTCCAAAAAGGCGTATTATTTTTTTCTACTGCATTTTTCTACACATAAAAAAGCTCTGTTTGGTGTGTGTGTGTGTGTGTGTGTGTGTGTGTGTGTGTGTATATATATGTACTATAAACTGTATTATGTTGCTATTCTGTCTATTGTTGTATTATCCAAGCATTATAATGATAATGGTTAAAAATGTGAATGTTATTACTGTAAAAAAAAAAAAAAAATGACTGTTTTTTTCCCCTGCTCAAAGTGAATGGTTTCTAACCTTGTGGAACTGTTACAATCTAGGTGCAATGGCTACTAAAGTGAGACGGCATGACACGCGGGTCCATCCTTACCAAAGGATTGTGACCGCTGACAGAGGTCAGTTTAGTCTCTTAGCTACACTCTGCTATTGATTGATGACTTTCAATGATTATTATGCCTATTATGCCTTGATGCCTTAGTTGGCAATTTGTATATCGTCTGTATTGTATTTTTTGTTTTCCTTTACCCCCACCACCTTTCCTACCCCATACATCCACACACCAGCTAAATGGTTGATTGTGGTATGCACATTTTGTTTACATTTAGTACTTAACATATACAGTATTATGTAGATGTTGTATATGTCAAAGCTCAGGCAAAAGTGATCGGAACAGCTTTTGGTTTATGCAGCTGTGAAGCCAGGACAGGAAGTACTTTGCAGGCAGTGTTAAAGGAGTATACATTCCTCTGATGTGAGATTAGAGCCTAAAATGGGGCAGGCTTGTTCCCATACATGATTTATCTCCTTGGCTCATAAGGAGCAAAGAAAAAGGAGAAGCATTTCTATACTGTATTTGAGAGACCTGATAGGCAGAAGACAAGTAGCCATGCTGCTACCACGCACCATTTCACCTTGAAATTTAAATTTATTTTGCATTTTATTTTTCTATGGATGATAGACATGCACAGACATAAGCTGAGGTAGCTTGCTTTCTCTCCAGTGTATTGCAAATAGATTGAAAAAAAAGAAGCTAAAACACATTTTAAACATTTCAGTTGTACATGAGGTACTGTCAATTTATATTCAAGCATTTTATATCAAATGTATTTATGGTTCTTGTGTATATTTATATTATAAAAATATACTGCTAAATAAAAAGAAAGAATCGGAAAACATCGATTCATCTATTCATTGCACATTTAACACTAGTCACAGTTATCTCTCACATAACATTAGTCTCCTTACCACTAATCACACTGTTTGTAACTTGCACTCCAACTTGAAAGACACTAAAACACTAGATTTTTGTTGTTCTTATTTTGTTTGTCTGTTCGACCTCTCTTTGCTTCTGTTTTAATTTTTGGGGGCAATGTGCGCTTAAATTAAACCGCCAAGCTACCTGTTTCAGGGTGGGGGCTTAGTAGTTGGGATCATGATGTGACAGCGTCATGATTATAATGAGATTAGCTGGGTTCATCTCACATTGGCAAGGGAATTAGGAGCAGGGGGCGACATAAGAGATTGCATTCATTTTATTGTTAAAATGATGTCATTCCAGTCTCTTCTTGCTGACACTAATATCCTTTCTATCTTTTTTTTCTGTTTGTTTTGTTTTTGTTTCTAACCACCTAGCCGCCACCGGCAACTAACACATGACCTTCTGACCTCTGAACTCTTCACCCAATGACGAGCCGCCCCAAGCCTGCCTGCTGATCAGTTAACTGGTAATTGCCTTTTGCTAGCCTCTCGGACGCAAGTGAGAGAGAGAGAGAGAGAGAGAGAGAGGCGCCTGCCCATACAGTTACCTTAACACGTTCTGACAAAAAATAGAAACCAACACAGAATCTTCACAGACATACAACAAAACCCAACAAAGTTCTGTAATATTCATTTTTTTCCCTCTGTTCATTGAGTTAAATTCCCATTCTTTCTCTTTCTTTTTCTTCATGAATCATATACTGGGTGGATTTGTTTGTGGTATTACTCATAACTCTGCACTGAATTATATAGCAATAAAGACCCCCACCCCAAACTCCCCAACCGCCTTCTTTTAATCGCTCTAATTTGGTGACCTCACTTTGTGACTCAAAGTTCAATATCTATTTGACGCAAACCATTTGGTTTCAGAGTAATGACATCATCCCCCTTCCTCCAAAAAAAGCCTTTACCTGCCCCACCCTGTTCCAACACCCACCTATTGGGAGAGAAAAAGAAATAGAAGGAAAGAGAACATACTCCCACATTAACTTGTTTAATTTCTGTCATTTTTTCACATGTAGTGCAGTTGTTGAGCTCTAAAATGTAACTATGAGCTGACACATTCTGGGTGTGCCCCTCCAAACTGCTTTCTGTCCCGTTTTTAAAAAGCATGGCTGAAATGATTGCAAAAAAAGCTTTTTATGATTTATGTGTTTTTTGCTTTTACTTTTGAGTCATTTTCTCCACTTGATATTGGTTTCTCTGTTATTCATATTTGACTAATTAGCTTTGCTTAAATTGATTAGCCAAAATAAGGCAGGTGGTTATCTCTGGAAAACAAAACGCAATCTGATGTTTGAAACAGGCTGCAGAAACTAAGAAATGATGAAGGGCAAGATGGGAAGGTCTCTATTTGGGCTGATGGGTCTTTGTGTGTGTGTGTGTGTGTGTGTGTGTGTGTGTGTGTTTCTTTTTTAATTAATACTACAATGAAAGTAGGGTGTGCTGAGGCTTCGGGGACATTGGAGCAGTGCTTATTAGCTACTGTTCATTGCTACACCCCCATCCACACTACATCCATTATACAGTGCCTGATGTATTTAGAAAAATATCTCAATGAGTTAGCTGAGCTGTGATTGAAAAGACAAAAAAAAATATTAAGCGTGCATATTTAGCCAAAGGGTTTTCCAATGAATTATATATCTGCCATTATGCATCTGTCTCACAGAGGGCTTTCTCTCGTGATTTTAGAGTTTGGAAGAGTGTGAATTTGTGGTGCCTGCCTTTAGCTGGAACAGACAGCCAGTCAGTTAGATGAGTTTTGACCCATTAATGCTCTACTTTTTCTGAGGAGGTGAATGCAGGCAATAAACACTAAAATCAACAAGCTACTCAATTACAGTACATTGCTAGGGGGAAGGGCACTTTGAAGTGTACAACTTGTACATAAATGCTTTTGTCATGAGGCTTCAATCTTGAGTTGTTTCATCAGCCACGTTGCCAAACAAGTGTTTATTTCTTATTATTTTTCATCTCACCATTTGGCCAATTTTTAAGTGTCTTTTTTTTATATTTTGAACCCGTCATCAGTTAGGGCATCAGGTGGGCATACTCTGAGCCTTCCTGCTAATAATATATTTTTTAGTTTTGATTATTTTAATGATGAAGCATTTATTTTGAGCACATGACTAACTCTCCAAAAGCGCATCCACAATGTGTCACACCTCCCTGTGATCATAGCCTCGCTCCTGAGCCCACACTTTTTGTTCAACTCTCTCAAGAAAAAATAGGATGTGAAAGCCATGCCTGCCTGTTCAAATTGCTTTATACATACGTCTTATATATAAATATATATATAAATATATAAAAATGTAGATATCTGTCATTGCATATACAAATACTGAAGAGAACAAAAAATAGATAATTTTACAGGGTGCTGGAGAAGAGAAAAAAATTGAAAAATCTATTTTTGGCAATTTTAGCTTTTGATACTTTACTTGCAGTTACAAAATCAGAAGAAAAAAAATAAAATAAAATAAAAAGTTTAAAACAGTATAGGGGGAAATCAGAAAAAAAACTGAGTGGGTGAGGACAAAGTGCTGTTATCTTGGATATGATTGGAAAGGAAGATGAAGACCAAAACAGTCATAACCCTTAAAAGTTAGCGAGGATCAGAGCAAGAGAGTTTTAAAAGGATCAAATCAAAGTGCCTTATCAACAGTGGTTTCTGTTTTTTGAGTATTCCAGTTGTGTTCAATAATATCCAGCACCCACCAAGATGGCGCAGAGAGGAATTGCTAGTGTTACACGCTCTGAATAGTCGAGCAGGGTAGCTCCCACCGTATCGTGGTGTTACCGAAGTTATTCTATGCAAAAAGAATAGCAGTCGTTTTGACCAGCTAAAATATGTGCCATGGTTTTGTCTTCCTGAAATTTTTTTTTCTTTCTTTCCTTTACTTGATGGCCCTTTACTCTGCTGTATGTGCAGGTTTTGTTCTCTTTTTATTTAGATTTTAATGACATGAAATATTGTCTTGATTTTTGGTGACTGTGATTAACTTCCTAGAACAAATCGAACTGCCAATAGCAATGCAGTAGTCTGCCAGAACATGTTTTGATCATGAGCTGAGAAAAATACATAACGTTCAAGGGAATGGATAGGGAATGGGGGGGAATCGTCCCTGCTGGCATTAAGCCCATTTGTTTCAACAGCTGCAAACTAAAAGCATCCAGTCCATGTCTCTTGATGTCAATTTGACAACAAACTATCAATACAATAACAAGATTTATAATGGACGAATGAAATGCTGGATAATGAAACAAGCAATTCTGTTTCACAGCCAAATAGTTTTCAGTTATTGAAACAACTGACAGTTTATTGCTGGAAGGTGAATTAAACTCATAATATAAAATTGAGGAATTCGTAGATCCCAATATTACCCTTGGCAGTTTGTTTTTCTATTCATAGCTCTTTCATCATGCTGTTACACCGAAAGGTCAATGAATTTTTCTTTTTCAGTGTTATTTTAAATTGAAATGCAATATTAAAGTGGAGCAAGTGATGGCTATTCAGCATATGACAGTATTAAGAAAATTCCCTCTGCAATGTTACAACTTGCTGTGTCATTGTGAAAGGCTGGATAAGTCCATCAGGTGAAAGGTTAACTCTATACCTACCGTATTCTCTCTGGCCTGCCTACTACATGTATAATAATGTAATTAACAGCCATTGTTACAGGTTTATAATGTATTTTTCTAATCTCATTTTATATGTATATTAATCATGTTTCTGAGTGCTTTTTTTTATGAGACCCACTGCAACTTGTTTCCCCCCTAAACAGCCCCTCTCTTCCTCCCCCCACCCCTTCTCTTTTACATCTTGAAAACTGTCTCTTGTGGGGAGTGTTGCCTTTTCCCTGTTATATTTGGTTTTGTTTTCTTGCCAATTCCCAGCTTGTTTAACTCATTAGCTACTTTATTAGTTTTCTTGTCATAAGTATTTTTACATGCTTGCATTTAGTTTTCATGGTGTATGCTGTTATTTTTCTTATTAACCTCTTGGCATTTATTTTAATAAAACATTCTTAGTAAGAATTTTACTAACTTGCTGATATTTTGTCTTGTGTTTTTAACCAGTTTCATGAATGTATTACCTTGGTCTGGTTCACGGACTAACACAATTAAAACTGGTGTCTGGCCACCACTTTGACTGACATGCACACTACATAAACACACACACACACACACACACACTAGTCACCTGTGCACAAATGCTTTACATACACTTACTGAACATGCACACTCAACCTAACTGGAAACTGCACGAGTTGATAAGCGTCCCTCACTCCCGCTCACGCACTCTCACCTCTGTGCTGGAGAAATCTGCTGACACTCTTCATACTTGCCCTCCCCGCTCAGTTCCAACACCGCTGCTGTGTCTCGTCGTCTCTATTTGAGACAACTCTCTTGTTAGTCGTCCTGTCCTTCTGTGTCACTGACCCCGTGAGACGGTCAGGAAGTGTCGCAGTGTCTGGGGGGGGGAGGGGTGGGTGTAAGCTGCATGTTATTTGAGGCCACTGGGTAACTTCTGGATCAGCTGAACAAAGCTCACTTTAATTAAAAGGGTGCTATGTCTGTACACATTTTGCACCAGTGTCCTCTTTCTCTAACCATTAGTTATAATCTGTGCAAAATACTGCATATTAGTCATCTCAACAGGATACATTTTTACTGTGAATTATGTAGAGCGCAGGGCATCTCATGAGCACACATAGATGGGAGTTATTTACAACAGACACATAGATGACTGTTATGTGATAGTCTAAAACTCTCCCCAATATTTTTTTTTTTTTCCTCAATTGCCTCCCTGGCTTGTTATGCCTGGATAGCAGCGTTATAGTTATCACCAGCTGTTCTCTGTTTGGTGAACACTTCTCCCCATTCAGCTTATTGATATAATGGCTAATACTGGGCCATTTGGGAGCATCCATAATGCTTAGACACACACCAGTACACCATGCCAATACGAAGTACTTTGGGATCAAAACAAACCTTACTGTTCCTTCCAGTGTAAAACGCTGATATGGTTTCAGCTAGCTGGTATTTATTGTTCTCGTCTGAAACGCTGCCAGTATGTGTTGTTCATATTACTACTGTGTCAGTGCACTCGTCCATGGGTTCATTCAGCTCTCTTCTCTCTATTCAGCTTTTTTCCTCCACTAATTCAAGGTATTGACACTGACACACAAGCAAAAGATTAACTTCATTAATCCTGATTATTACTTTAACCCACTGAGTGATGCCTACAGTTTTTAATTCTTTTTTCTCTCTCTTTTTAAATCTGCACAGCAAAAAACAACTTGGCCTTAACTGTTGCGATTCTCTTTATGTATAAGCAAGCAAAGAACAAGGATTAAAAGTGTCTAACATCAAACTTAACATTTCTCTCCTCTCTGAAATTAACATTTTTGTGTCTGATTTGAAAACGGGTGTTTTCGCCTATAACACCTGCTTAAACACCAGCAAGTAGAGACAAAGATTGATTACTGGCCAGCCTAAAATGTTTTCCCCTTTATACATGTAGTGTTGTCAGCCGTGCATTATTTTTTTTTTATTTATAATGTAAGCTTGGCCTTCAATTGTTTTTGATTGGCTTCTCTGTGCCATATTCAATTTAAGCTAAAATCCGTCCATTGGCAGTCGATATATTTATGCTGTCGCAAGCTTCGCCTTTTATATGTCAGAGGTTTTCAGGCTCACCTCAACCACCAAACTGATGAAAAATACAATAAGTGGGGAGTTTCTTTCCAGAGCACAATGTATTACGAACACTGCCTAAATATGTTGCATCTGTGAGTAAAAAAGTGCCTTTTTTCCTGCGATTGGGAAATTATATATTTTTGTACTTTATCATTCAAGTGCCAATTTTCTGTCTTCGTTTATCTCACCAAAAGCTTTTTGTTGAGCACAAAAAATAACTAAATGCCCACGCTTTTTATTTATTTTTTTCAGCAAAATGCAAATACTCTTTAAAATATAATCTGGGAAACAAGCAGACATTTCCCACCATTAAACTTTAGCTTAATGGATCCTGTTTGGAATTTGATCAACTGAGAACTTTTTCTGATTGGACGATTGGTAGTTTTCAGTGCCTTTTCAAATCTGTGGCAGGGCATTCAGTGCATTTATCTACTAACTACCTTTTCACCTGTCAATCTTTTATTTTTCTTATGTTCTGTTTAACAAACATTCCTCCAATGAGTTAAACGGCAGGTAAACCAATCAGTATTGGTCTCAGCGATGAAGCACTCAGGTGGTTAAAGGGCAAATGCTACCAAAATACAGAATGAGAATTTTTTTTAGCCCCACTGGATTTTTGTGTTTTTATTTTTTGACTGTGATAAGTATGCATAAAAGTATATGAATTTTCTTCCTAAAATTATACTAGTATGGTATATACTGTAAGTTCCTCATCCATATAGTGGTGCACTAAAATCTGTGAGATTTTCACTTTTTGTGGAGTTGTAAGTTTTTATGTGAAGTAGCCTTTATTTTGTTTTGTGTTACCTTGTTTTTATAGAGGGTTAGACTGAAAATTCTGAATAGGGTGTAAAACATGTAATGCCAGTTTTTGTTGCTCACACCAAAAAAAAGAAAAAGAAAAAAGGAAAACAAATGTCATGTGTGCAATAAAGAACCATTTACAAGCTTCCCTCTGACTGCTCTACCTGGACTGGTCCTTTGCTTTTTCGCTCATGCTTCTTTATCGGTGACAACATTTCTTTGGATTTGCTGTGGTTTGGGGGCATTTAAAGGTAGGTGCACGGCATTTGCACAAAATAAAATGTGAAAGTTCAACACTGGAAAAATAGCTCTCGCCTAAGCCTTAAAAGTGAGATCAAGCCCTCTCTTGGATTTTAGTGTGATGGTGGTAAAATGTTGACTTTCTGCGAGGGTCACACAGCAAAAGCTTTCTGTCTGGAGATGGTATTTAGCGGTCAAATGCATTCATTCTGGGCTCTAAACTGATTTTTAACGTCTGGGCTGAGGAACAACTGGCACATACATCCTCTGCGTTTCTTTTCACATGTTTTTTTTTTTACCCCTCCAGCGATCATGCATGATAGATGACATGAAGTAGTGTGACAATTGGTCAAAGGTTCATACCTCTACTGCAAACTGAGCGCTGACACTATTTATGGATAGATCTATTTTTAATAAAGGCTGATGATACAGTTATGTCTTGGCGTGTCACTGCTGCACACTGAACTCACTGCAGAGGTTAACCTCTCACTAAAAGCTGCACATCATACTGAATGAGCTGCAGTGTTTAAATATTCACTAAGTCCATAAACAGCAATACAACAGTCATTAAATGGCATACATCAGACAGAACTTTTCTTATAGAAAGACCTCCAACACTTAGATTATAATAAAATGTATTTAAAATTCAATGTGTCATGCCTCAATTTTAGACTGTTCTCCATTTAACCCGATATTTCTGCTTCGAACAGCCCGCACAATATTCTTATTGGCGTTATACTTCCTGACTTTTCCTAATTAGTATGAGACTTGCCTATAAACAAAATGATTTTGATAATGGCAATGACACATTACTTCTGTTTCAGAGACCCTGGCTGTATAATGGTAAAATACAATGAATTCACACATGCTCTGTATCTGCAATTGGTGTTTACTCTTTGTGCAGCACTACCTCTCCCAAATTTGGATTTCTGTCATTGGGACTTTAATAGCAGTTTGTGCGTAAGAGATCCTACAGGGAGTTTGACCTCTCTGGGGTCTATTTTTAGTCTGTGAATTACTTTTTGGCAAATAAACTAAATATATAGTTGTTCATGCCAGGTCAATTTAACATTTACAACCTAAAACCTATTGCCTTATTTGGGGAAACACTATTTAAAGGACACTGCTATCCTAAACATATTCTCATATGTCTGTGAGGAAACAATGAGGAACAAAATACATATCTCGCATACATAGTTGTGGTAGTAGTAGTGGATCAGTACCCAAATAATTTCCTGTCAATTAGGAGAATGCTGCACCTAATGTGTATACATGAGAATCAACTGCTGTCATCTAAACACACTTTGTTATTTTGAGGCTGAAAACCGAAGCATAATCCTGTTACCAGAACTACTAAATATATGTATGCTTATACCTTAATCTGATTTCTGCACATGATGCAAACGGGTGTTTCTATACTCATCAATCAGCTCATGGTAATCACAGATGAAAAATCAAAAACAAAGACGTCCCTCCATGTTTCTTCTCTTATTTTGCAGTATCAGTATGAGATTTTTGCTGCAGGCTACTACACATCCTCCCAGACATTTACCCTAATTATCAAACATATCATGTCAACTCTGGGTTACAGGGGGAGTCAGGTGCATGTAAATGTAGCTGCAGAAGCAACAGAATTCTAAAACCTGAAACTAATGGCAACCTGCCGCTTTACTGGGTAATTATCACTTTCTACCCTGTCAAACTGATGAGTCAGTGCTGCACCATCTTCCCATTGACACCAGTGTACAACTCCTATGGGCTTCCTGATGACTTACGACCTGTGAGAAGGTGAAGTAAGCCAGCTGTTGTCACACTGTGAAAGTAAACCGGTGCAAATATACAGTTAGATGTATTCACAGTTGTATTCCACTCCTTTATTTGATGCAGTAATACAAACAAAGGCCTTTGTAGTGGACATCTTATTACAGCTCAAGCTGGCAACTCTGCAGGAAATAATCCAAAATGACAAGGACACATCTTTCTCTCTCTTTTCTCTCATCCTCTTGCTGGAGGACAGCTGCTGAATAGGACAGTGGGGAGTAAACGGTTTGCAAGGGGGCTGCTGGAAGTGACTTTAATGCCATGCAGGAAGCGGGGAGCGAGAAAGAGAAGCAGAGAAGTGGAAGGAGGAGAGTGCTGATGGTGGCTTTGGCCCCCGGGAAGATGCATCAAAGGAGCATTTGTCGCAGCAACCAGCTGGGAGTCTAATCAGAGAAAGAGAACTGGAGTGTGTGTGTGTGTGTGTGTGTGTGTGTTTTGAAGGGGTAGAGTGGAAGGGTTGCATCAGAAGTGACAGATGAACCAGCTTCCTGTGGAATGAATATAGGGCATTCATCAGAGTGCAGCTGTTTCTCTCTGTGTCTTGCAGCCTGTGTGTGTGTGTGTGTGTGTGTGTGTGTGTGTGTGTGTGAGAGAGAGAGAGAGTTGTTTTAGAGTGTGCATTTGTTGCAGCTGTCAAGCTTAGATTGATGAATAAAACTCTGTAGTTCTCTGGGCACCTGTGGCGAGTGACACAGTCTAGCAGTTGGATTTTGTGTGTTTGCAGCTGATTGTGAGTGTGTGTGTGTGTTAGAAAGAATGAGGTAGTAAGACAGAAAGACAGACAGCCGAGGGAAAATTTAGTGTTTTTTATTTATTTTGTGGCTAGAGAGAGTAATTCTTCTTCAGGAATCAGTAACAGTCATTTTGTGACACTTTCTGAATTTCATCATTCTGGATGGTATAGCACAGGTGGTCATGTCTTCTGAAGAGTAGGCCTATCTATCTTTCCAGGAAAAGCTATTGAGGACATTTCCTGCTTTGATAGTTGCAAATAATAGGTCAGGTTTGGTGATGAATATGCCATATGGTCTCCTGGTTCAAAAGTCTAAATACCAGGGGAAAATTCCTATTTTTACATTTTTATTGTAAGTTTTCCATACTAATGTCTAATTAGACAGCTCAGTTGACATTTCCCTGGTCCGTCATGTCCCCATTGACACACAAATGTCACTGTAAGAAGTCAAATCGTCGACCTATCAGTCATGTCACTCCAGCTCGGACCAAACCAAGCTAGCAAGGCTGTCCAGCTGCTTTTGTGCTGTTTTTGTGTTGACTGATCCCGACAGGTGTGAATACTGCAGGCCTGCTGTGTCACCCAATGCTGACAGAAAATGTGTGTGTGTGTGTGTGTGTGTGTGTGTGTGTGTGTGTGTGTGTGTGTCATGCGTGCATGCGTGTGTGAGATGTCTTCTGCCAGGTTTGTCTCTCTCTCTTTGTGCCCACCGCCTATATGTGAATTTAATGTTAATATAAGTTGTGGTTGTGGACCGGGAAAAACATTTCTGTGTCAATGCAGTGAATCAACTGACATCAGTCTGAGATTATAAAAATCAAGTGTCAGCAGGTGAAATGTCTTCTGGTCTGAAACTCTTCTCTTTCATCACACAAGATTATGACCCATCTGGAGTTGTTTACAACTGGCAACCACCATGACTGAATGTTAAGAATTAGGCATTTCCTACAATTTCCTGGTGGCTCCAAGAAAATTTGCCTCTCAGTGTCACTTTAGTTGTGACATTAGCTGTATGAGTTATTGCAGCTTTGAGATGACAATATAAAAGTCAAATATCTACTTTTTGAGTTAGTAAATTATAAGTACATTCACTTCATTATACAATCAATGGTCCCCATCAATAGTGGCAATTGCAACAGTAGTTATTTGCCGTTTTACAGAGACAGTTAAGTGATGCTTCACTTTTTGGCCTAGTTGCCAATGAGTCCAGCCATGTCATTAATTAGCTACACCTGTGCTTTTTCTGCTATGACAGCTCAAAATGTCTGCTGGGAGTTAGGTTTACCTATTTGTTTTCCTAGCTTTAAATAATTGAGAAGTATTAAACTTAAACTACTATTTTCTTTCATGTTTTCATAAAGTTTAAGCCACTTTACAACATTATTTAGTTTGAAGCTGAAGAAAAGTGATACACACAAGAAATCTATAGGGACTATAACTCAGGTAAGCTAATGTTTAGCTAGCTAAAATAAAACGTTTCTGTTAGCTTCACTGACAGTTTTTAAAACACCATATGAACCATGAATTCAAGTAGCTACGACAACATCACACAAAAACAATCATGTATGCCGTGAGAAAAAAGACATTACAAAGACATTATTGAAAACAATTAGCAGACAGAGGAGCAAAAGAAAAGTGAAGTAGCTAATGTTTATAGACTACCATACCCTAGCTGGTGCTAGTATTATGTTCATGCTGCAGCTGCAGCCCCAGCAGTGTATAATAGCTGTCTGTATACTGTCAGTCAAAGCTATTATGGGGTGTGAAATCAAACTCAAGGCTAATGTAGCATTGCTAGCTTGCTATAAGCAGAAAATGTAGCAAACAGGTTGCAGTCCTGCCTGTTTTCTAGCGTACAAGCAACTTGCTTTTCATCTCTTTCAATGTATTTTTCAATGTGACTTCTTGGCTTTTGTTAAGCTTCCCTGTACTGATTCTTGCTGCTTTCTGCTATTGTTGTTGTTGCTATAATGGAGCGGCTTTCATGATTTGAAAATAGACTTCCGTGATGTGAAGGTGAACATCGGGAAAGGTGGTCACTCCAAAGCAGAGAAACACAAGCACAGATTGTTCAGTCTTTGTTTCTTTTTACAGAAGCTCAGAGCTCTTTGAAGGAAGTTTACCTTCCTCTGACCCAGGCTCCCCTGTGGTTTAACCCTGGACATGTAAACATTTCCGCACACTCATACATGAACACAAACACAGTCACAAAAGGAGCCATAAAAAAACTACCTCCATTTTATTATGTCTGATACAGGCTGAGAATCTTTGTCTAGATGCAACAATAACTCCTAATCCTACTTATCTGGGAAGCATTAACATATGTGTGTGTGTGTGTGTGTGTATATATGTATGTGTGTATTCCTATGCATAGCATGTGAAGGTGTGTTCACTCAGGGTTCACTTTGAAATAGTGTGTGTGTGTGTGTGTGTGTGTACCCTGGGAAATGAAAACGCTGACCCAATTTAATACACCTGTGTCTCACTGCACTCTGGCCTAGCACTCAATCTCACACACACACACACACACACACACACACACACACACACACACACACACACACACACACACACACACACACACACACACACACACACACACGCCTCAACCCAACTCCTGTGGAGTACAGTTCTCCAAATTCACATAATCCCAGAGCACTGCCTCTGCTATACAGATAAAGTCAACCAATTCAAATACAGGAGGTGTTTTTACCCTACTTTTTTCATTATTTTTCTCACTTTAAAAGTCAAAAAATATATTTTGGCTGACCCTCTAAAATGATGTGGAAAAAAAGGATGACCCTCCCCAACAATGTATTGATGCCTTCTGTACTGGTTTGCACTTGGCAAACACATACAGCTAGCCATTGTTTTTCTACAGCCATGACATACATGACTAAACCTCTGCATTCTCATTTTACGCATCACACTCCTGTGTTATGGTGTGGTGGCCCAGTAAATCTACTGAAATAGTAGATTTACTCACTAACATTGTTGTGGAAACACAATAAGCATGGAAACTAAATGCACACTTCCTGTATTACTGCATTACTTCAAATACTAAGTTACTCATCTAGTAAGTAGTATTCACATGAAATAAAACAATAAAACATTGAGACCATTCAGCAAAGCACACTTGGTAATTCAACACTAGTTGCTATGGACTCGTCACTAGGCTTCCTCAGTCATTGTATATTTTAGCATAGGTAAAGCATAGGTAAAAATGATCCAAAACTCCATTTCTCAGATGAGTGTCAATTTGGGAGCTTGCATGCTACCACTCCTTCCTTCTCAAATGCCTTGAAAAGGCTGTCGTTTATACATATATATATATATATATATATATATATATATATATATATATATATATATATATAAAATATCACCGAAAGGATATTTGAGTCGGGTAAGGCTGCAGCCTGGAGACCTCCCGTCTCATGGAAATCCCACGGTCTCTAAAGCTACAGTTCAAATTGTCTGGCTGACTAAATAGGGAGGGACCCATCTGCTAGCGATAGGGGCCGAGACTGAGAGAGCTACATGGAGCTACATGGATAAATATGCACCAAACAAGCCACTTTGAAATGTTGCTGTTCTCACGAATACAAAAGTTGGGTGACCCTCCCCCCTAGACTAAAAAAAATTGGATGACCCTCCTCTCAACAAAGAATAAAAAGACATGACCCTCCCCTATTTTTCTCCGGTGGTCCATTCCATAAATACCGAACTGTCCCTTATAACTTATTTTTATTAGTTTCACTTCTCTTCATGTGCATGATTAAAGCGTAACTCTCGCCAAAATGCAACCTAGGATCTTTTTGTGAATGTACCCGAGTCAAACTTTCGTTTAAAAGCATATTTAGGACGGAATCACGACTTTTAAGATTTACCGTATTTTCGTTTTTCGGTCAAATGGCCTTTTGAATGGGAGTGCTAGGGGCACTTTTATGCTAGCCTCAAAATAATTATTTTTAAAACACTAAGAAGGCTCGACACAACATGAAACTTTGCTCAAAGTATCACCAGGGGCTCTACACCTTAACAAAAGCATTGACAACATTGTGTACCCAGAGTTTACTAAAAAAGGTTTTGAACAACTCACCGTAGCTCTTGTTGTTTCCGGCTGCAGCCATTTTATCAGTCAAAAACAAGCGATTTCCAAATGGCCGGAAACAACAAGACCTACGGTGAGTTGTTCAAAACCTTTTTTAGTAAACTCTGGGTACACAAACAATGTTGTCAATGCTTTCGAGACCCTGGTGATACTTCGAGCAAATTTTCATGTTGTGTCGAGCCTTCTTAATGTTTTAAAAATAGCTATTTTGGCGAGAGTTACGCTTTAAGGCTGTGTGCAGAAGTATATTTACAGTTTTATTAATTATAAAACCAAGCTGTTTCAATTTAATCATTTCAAGTTACTGAAACAAAACTATGCGTCTGCAGGTGTACCTGACACAACAAAGATATTTAACAGGGAGTACTAATAATGTATACAAATATACGGTGGAAACAGCAGATGTAAATTATTCTTTATCTTATTTGTTTTCAGATTTATGCTTTCATGTTTGTGTTATATGTCTGCTGTTAAGGATGTGCCTCCATACTGGGTGTGTTTCCCCCTCAGGCTGAGCTCCCAGCATGCCGTTCAGGTCCCGGTGAGCAGCTCTGCACTGGGCGACCTCACACTGAGCAGTAAGGCAGTAATGAACTTCCTGCCATCCGACTTCCACCCATACACACATCCCCGAGGCACAGCGAGATGTCACATTAGCATGGTGCTATCTTGTGTGTGTGTGTGTGTGTATGTGTGTGTGTGTGTGTGTGTGTGTGTGTGTGGACAAATTACTACATTGTCCCTGGATGTGTATTTCCTGTGTGTGTCTGTAATTAATCTGGGCATGCAGTGGGTGTAAACATAAGTAAGAACAGTTTTTTTTTTCTTCTCTTGTTCTTTTTGTTTTAGATGAATCTGTCTTGTCAAAACTGCATCCTCACTAAATCTCAACACAATAGGCTGGCAGGAGACTCATGAATGTGGTACCATCAGCACGCACACGCACAATAAAACGGAGATTAATGTGTTGCTCTGTACATTTCTGTACATGCATTTGTCATGTTCTCTGTGAAGCTGTCAGTAGTCATGATTCTAATAAGATGCTACAAATCTTAAATGATTTTCTGAAGTAAAATGTGACTCAGTATGTGTTTCTATCAACTATCCTCACGCAAATAAATTCAAGAAGATGTGACAAGATTACAGAATTATTAGTAACTCTAATACATCATAGCATTTCTGCATGCCTTCCTTCTAAGATGCCTTTTGTATTTTCTAATGATCCACATGTATTCTGGTGTGTTATTAGCCACTATGGTGATAGAGCTTGTGACGTGCAACAAGCCCCCCCCCCTCACACACACACACACACACACACACACACACCCCATCTGGACTATTCTGTATATGGCGTGATGACATAAAAGTTGTTTAGAGTAAAAGAAACAGAGGGAGGCTTTATTAAAAAAAAAAGGTTTCATTCTTTTCCAATATGCAAACTTTTCCACCCAAGACAAACTCTCTTTCGCAACTGACAAAACACTTCAAAATCCATTTAGTTGCTGTTCCGAAGCTTTTTGGTAATATCTCATGTTCTCTTCATTGGCAGGTGGAGTTTGCCAGTTGTCATGTCAAACCTTCCAAGGTTTTTGACCACTTTAACAACTCAAGATTGTTTTGTCTGCTACTGTTGCCCAGGCCAAATATTGGTGGGGGGAATCGAGGTTCAAAGTTTGAACCTCAATTGCAATTCAAAAGATGTTGAAGGTGCTGTTGGAAAGATTTTAGTTTTAGCTTTGCATGCATCAGAGGAGCAAAAAGATGGATGGACACTGTTTGTCAAATTTTTGTCAATTCTGTAACAGATTAGTATACTGTAGCTGCACCCTTAACAGGCTGTAGTTTCAGCCCTTTCTCTCATCATTAGCCTCAGTGTTGCTGTAACTGCTCTCTTGACCTCTCACACAGCTCTCATCCTCTGGCCTTTCCTCCCCCTGTTGGCTGTTGCCCTTCAGCCCGAGTCACAGTATTTCCTCCCTATTCTTCCTTTACTCCTTCCCTGGGCCGGTCCCACTCCCCTGATCCAAGACATTACCTCTCTAATTGAAGCTGACAGCCACATACATTTTTCAGCCTGGCGTAATGTAGCACCATGCTATCACTGTTCCACACAAACCGCACCCTAGTGAGCATAAGGAAAGCCATAATATTACCCTGTTAATTATTAGGGTGGCACATCTTGAGTCTTCATCAATACGGCTGTAATTGGAAAAAAAAGCATTCATTAATTAGAGAAATGAGGGAATCTGGAGCTTCTAACCTCTAGCTGTTTCAGTATTAGAAGGTACTGTGTGATTTTGTTTTGATGTTTTGGAAACTAATACCACATTACATATCTATGACATCTGGGGGAGGCCCTTTGATTTCAGCAGGAGGAGATAAAAGCATTGAGACATATGGATCCTGTTGCAGTCGTGTATTTTTGGAAACCTGCTAGTGGCATTGGAAGCAGAAGATGTGGTTTATACGTAAATACATTTCACAATCCGCATTCGGACACTGAAATAACTGTTATTTTTGTTTAATAATTTATTAAACAAAAAGTTATTTATTACGTGCACTGACTTTTCCACTGAGAGATTTTTGCATGTCATAGCTAACAAAGCAGAGGTGTAAACATAAGGCTGCAACTAACATTTATATATTATAAATCTATTTTGGGGGAATTAAATACATAACTGCTCTTTTTTGTACATGTCTGCTCATATCACAGGCTGCATCTCCATCTCACTGTGTCTGTCTGCCAATATCTGCCCATCCAGCTCTTTTTGTATCTGCCACAGTGCAGCCTGTTCAGCAGCTCTCTCTCCTGTTGCTTTCATGTTTTCAACCTCTTTACTGCATCATTTTTTCTAATGGAAAGAAGGGAGGGGGGGGGGGGGAAGCAGACACAGGAACTCCTTTAAATGTCTTGCTGTCTGTGGTTATTCATTTTAATTCCAAGGTTGAGGTATTTCTGCTTTGATTAATTTGCATGGCTCCACTTCAAAGAGTGTCAAAGAGTGCATGTAAACTGGTCTTTAGAGACCAAGGTTGGCTGGTTTAATTATTATTATGAAGACGAGGGCTAGCTTGAGGAATTAAAAGGATGAGACAACCTTGTTCACATTTTTTTGTAATCCTTTACAAAAAGTGCAGTGTTCTCAATACGTTGATCCCCTGACAATATAATACAAGTTCTCTGGATAAAGGCTATGTACCGTCCCTTTTGGTTTGGCAAAAAATACAGAAAAAGAATAGAGCACGACTGAGATGTACAGTATTTTTGTTGTTCTGCATGATGTTAACCACTCCATCCAATAAATTAGCTGTACCTCGCAGGGATTGCCTCTGTAGCTTTATCTGCCATTGCAATAAGGCTGCATTTCAAAAATAAATATATTTTAAATAAAGGGCTGCTGCACAAACAACTCAACAAAGCATGTTTTAGAACGGCAAGTTTGAGAAATATTTGCATTTACTAGTCCGATTACCATAAAATAGTTTAATTAACTAAATGTGTTACGCTATACTCCTGCTTAAAGTGTCTTTGAACTAACTGGATTAGAAAATGTAAATTGAAGATTGAATATAGATAAGCAGACAGTCTGTGTTCGTCTCACAAGTTGGCACACCACACACACGCACAGGCACACACAGGCACACACAGGCACACACAGGCACACACAGGCTGCGGTCGAATAGTCAAATTTGCTTAGGAAGGTTCCTAACGGAGTGAAATGACCCGGAAGTAGTTACGTGGCTGTCATGATGAGAGCCGTTCGAATTGTCTAAGTGATAAGGAAAGGTGCTTCATTGCTTCCTTTGTTAACTCCTTTAGCATAGGATACACTGGACCATCCTTTACGAAAGAAAAGAAGATAATGCTGTCCTTGCCGCAGCTAAATTTTAAGCGATGCATCACCATTTCGCCGTTCTTATCAGCCTATAAGGTAGCACCGTAATCCTGTACAAACCGTGTAACATTTTATTTTCAGTGAGACATAGCAACACATCTAATAGGCCTAATAATGATAATGTACTTCATGGCACTGTTTGAATGGTTTAATAAACCGGTTAATGTGAGAACTTTACTCTCCTCGCCAACGCATAACATGACAGTGAGTAATGTCTACAGAACTTCGAATGAATGGATCGCTGAATCCAAAGTTACACAGCGCACCGGACACTGGTTTAGAGCAGCGTCTGAGACAAGTTACCTGTTCGCACCCTGATTTATTTCAATATATATGTTTTGTTAAAAACTCACTACAGATATGACAACATTATTATGACAATGTGTAAAAGTAGGAATATTATGTGACGATGCGCGGCTCTAACGGCATTCAAATCAATTACCTGAAATACCCCACCCACACCAACCCAAATAAGTTATTTGCACCCTTTCTACTGTCTGTGTAGGCTATTGCTTTTAAATGATGCATTGTAGTGATGTATCAGTGTTTTCTTCAAAGATTTACTGTAAGGCTGTTTTTAGTAACTGTTAATGTTTCCATGCGCGCAGTAATGTCACTGTAGCTGAAACTAAAAACTAAAAACTGTAATTATAAAGTTGACAGAGAAAACATAACTTGACTTTTAGCTTATGAAATAATCGATGGAGTGATGCTGTTGACTGCTGTCCTCGTGCGTAAATGCAAGGCAAGGCAGCTTTATTTGTATAGCACATTTCAGCAACAGGGCAATTCAAAGTGCTTTACATAAAACATTAAAGAGCAGTTAAAAACGATTAAAAAAATTAAAACATTAAAGAGCAGTTAAAAACGATTAAAAAAATTAAAACATTAAAGAGCAGTTAAAAACGATTAAAAAAATTAAAACATTAAAGAGCAGTTAAAAACGATTAAAAAAATTAAAACATTAAAGAGCAGTTAAAAACGATTACAAAAAATTAAAACAGATAAAAGACAAGAATACAATTTACAGTGCAGTATAAGAACAAGTTAACCGAGTCCAACTCGGGCCTCCCAGAGGACTTAGGTTTCCTGTTGCAACTCAGGTTCCAAACCTGGCCTCCTAGAGGACTTAACCAGTTCCAAACTGGGCCTTACAAAGGACTTAACAAGTTAACCAAGTCTAACTCGGGCCTCCCAGAGGACTTATACTAACCACTTCCAAAATGGGCCTTCCAAAGGACTTATCCCAAGACATTCCGGCCCATTGTCATCATATCCACTACTGGTCCCTCTGGGATGTGTGGTTTACTCTGCTTGCCAGCCACCCATCTTGGCGTGGAAAAAAGTACTTTTTTTTTTTTTTGCGCACAGCAGCAGCAGCAGCAGACAGCTCTGCTCTGTTTACAGTTTAAAGTATATTGTCCTCATTAATAATGTATTTCTATCACCCACCCGCAACCATCTAACCCTTATAACATAGAATATGTAGCCTACAGTAGATTCGTAGGTCTAACGCGTTCTGCTTATCTTGCATACATGTGACAATTATTTTCATACAATCATCCTAATTGGGATTCATGTGGATAAAAATGAGTGGACAGGAGGGTGAGCTGAGCAACCAATAATGAAATAAACGTTATTTGCTGAACACATTTCATACAAGAAACAGCCTACAGCCCAGCGTTTTATAATATGCAATGGGTGCTTCACATGAAACAACATAATTATTGCATTGGTGATGAAGTAATATTTTGCACCGGGTTGTCCACATTTATTAAGCCTGCATGAAACATCACGTTTAGAACGCACAGGGCGAAGTATCCAGATGCGCTGGTAGACCCACGTCAATAACATCCGCCGTCGCATGATTACAGCCGAGTGTAAGGACAGTCGGATTCCCCTTGCACCGTGGTTGTATTATCCTAATTCATTTTGAATTCTCCTTCACACACCTTTCCTTGACCTCATGACGTTTACTATCGGGGTTAAGGAAAAGTGAAAAAATTAAAATAAACCTATGAAAAAAGCTATGTTAAGCATAGCTTATTGGCCAATCTGCTATCTCTATCACACACTCTCTCTCTCTCTCTCTCTCACTCACACACACACACACACACACACACACACACACACACACACACACACACACACACACACACACACACACACACACACACACACTTTCCCGCCCAACCATGGAGGCCTGGGGCAACTTTTCATTACGGTTGTGGTATTACTTCAAACCCATTAAAATAGGCCCCTCCTAATCTAAATCCAATAATTTGTGCACTTCTCCCTCCCGTCACTGGCATCATGCTTACCTCTATCTAACCCAAATACTAAAAGAGAAGATTCATTATCTCTTGTTTGGACAGGGATTATGCTGATCGGGGCAGCTTAAGGCAGAAGATATAAAGACTCTTAATAAAATTCTTCAGCCGTTGCTGCAATGTGCCATCCAATTTAAAGCAGTCAGACCCCTTAACACTCACACAAGTTCCTTTCCTTCACCTTCCCCTACTTACCTAAATCTCAACATTTCCTTCTCATCTCAATTTCCATCCATCTCAGATCATCCCTATTTCCTCGTGTTTTGTTACTAAAATTTACATGGAAATGCTAGTCGGGGGCCAGAGTTATTATCATATTGACTTTCTACATAAGAGGATCTACTCAAATATAACTGTAACGACCCTATTTACTAAGCCAAGTCTAACATATATTTATGTCATGTTTACATCTTCTACAAAGCTTTCTGAAAGCTTTCTTCTACAAAGACTCCGATTTGAAAAAGAAAAACATGTTCAATTCTATTTCAATATACAACATACAGTTGATATTGGATATAGAAGACATTTTATATTTTTTTTCTGTTTTCCTTTCTCATGTCATTACTGTAGTTAAGGAGTAGGTGCAGTGCCTTTTTATTGGTTTCTATTCACCCTGGCACCAGGGTAAAAGTGTGTGGAATTGAAGAGTTGCATTTCCAAAAAGGAATCATATCCTTCAGCACCTGAACTTTATCACTTAAATATTCAACAATTGAAAATGTAGTGCAATCAGTCATTTTTAAAGGTTACCTGTGTGTTTCATCATGATGTGTAAAACAAAACGGTTTTATTATGAACTTGGTGGACGCAGAGCCCCGGAGGTGTTTGCATTTCGATGTAGCAGATTAAGTCATGAGAGTCAGCACGGATTAACCTATAGAGCAGCACAGAGAGCCACCAAACTGGCAGCTCTGCAAGTGTTTTCATCTAATATTCATAAAAAAATGATTCTGGGGAGATACAAAATACTTGCGTGAGGCATGTGGACGGTTCAGAGCTAGGCTCTGGGGGGGTCAGACGCAGTGCATCCATCCACCCTCCTCCACCTCCTCAGTGGGTTAATGATAATAGACATCACCGCATCGCAGTCCTTTGCAATTCAAACTCTAGTTCATTTCCTGCTGCTGTTTATGTGGCACTGAAGGGAGTTTTTATGAAGGTATTTGTCTTCTTGATGTCGGCACCATTTGACAATTCATTGTCAGCTGAATTGGCTAGAAGAGTAATTGCTAGCCCTGGTGCTTTAAACAGAAATATTATCAGAGGATATTTTATTCTGTCTCACTCTCCCCTTGCCTTTGTTTATTTGTTATTTACTTGTATGCCATTATGGTAAATAATCTGCTTCACAGTATCTGAGTGCAATTCAGTTGATGCATCTGGATTTCCTGCAAATTTGAATCTTAACTACAGGAGGAAAATGCAGATGTGAGCAAACAAAAGTTATCGTTTCCAGAGACGGCTGAGGAAAGCAAGCTTAACTATACTAATGGCTGGTGCAAGGAGAAGTAATGCGTGCACACAGACGCACACTGTAGGGTCAGATGGGAACCTGGGAAACACCAGTTATTTGCAGGCAGCAGTCCACCCATGCACCCATGCACCCATGCACGCTAACCCAATTAAGATTAATTACAGTAAGTGACCAGGTTTCTGAGGTGACCAGGTGTCCGTTTCAGAAAGCAGGTTTAGTGAAAACTCTGAGTTTGTTAACCCTGAGATGAGGGAAACTCTGGGTTTTCCGTTTCAGAAAGGGAGGTTATTTAAACGAAGGAGGGGTTACTCCAACCCATTTCAGAAAGGTAACTTAACCTCATAGTCCGTTACTATGGTAACTGAGCCTGTGAACCTAACCTTGTCGGGAGCAGGTTTTCTTCAATAAACCTCGAGTTTCTCTGTCTCTTCCCTCTGACACAACGCTCTTTAATTCCCTCATTCATTCATTCAGTCTGTATCAGGCGCATTTTAGCGTAGTGTTGTCATCTGCATGAATAAAAAACAGTGTTGGTTTATTAACTATGTTAGGCAGACTATAAATAGTTTTTTTCTCGAACATGGCACGTCCTTTTGTCGACAATCCTGTTGATGAAGAAACTATATTACTTCGCAGGGAGCTAAATATACGTCGGGAAATGATTTTGAGGCCCCGACTAGATGTATTTTAATTTCCAGATAATAATAAATTGAATTTGTATAGCGCTTTTCATGGACTCAAAGTCGCTTAAAAAAAAGATTACCTATTTGAGCGGTATCGTTTTTCTTCACAGTCGATCAGATATGTAGATACTGTAGCTAGATATCTGTCCTCATATCACTAACGTTACACATCGTGGACATGCTTTTACATTCCAAATGTCAGAAAAGTGTGCCTAGCTCTGAAACGTTTTTTTTAAACGTTTTTGTAGTGTTCCCTGGACACAAACCAGTGAGAGCCATTAAAAAGAATTAAATGATTATAAATTATAATTCTGTTAAAGACATGGTGCTGCAACCTCAGAATGGGATTAGTAGTAGTTTACTTTTTCGCCCGCAGGATTGCACCTATGAAATTATAGGTGTAATACCATTCCAGTTTTCACCAGTAATATTATAGGTTACCTGTGATTAAATATCAAATGAATATACTATATTAGAGCTTACACATTGACTCGAGCAGCAATTTTCTCCCACACCAATTCTCGCTATTTTGCAGCAGCAGCCCTGTTGCTTTTTTTATTAACAAAATATATATTCAAACTTGCTGTTGTGCGCATGAGTAGTTCCTGTTCCAGAGGGATGAAGTATTCCGACCGATTTGTTTGTGGTTGTTGCCATGGTGAATTGTGGTATCATGGCTCCATTCATGCTGCCTTTTATTGTGGTGGTGCACGCACTTAACTCTGAGTCAACTTACTCTGAGTTGATTGAACCAACTATAATCAGCTGTCCTGGAACTGAAAACCAGTTTTCCATCTCAGGACAAATCAACTCAGAGTTCAGGGTTACCCGCAATTTCCACCAACTGCGGAACGTCTGTGGATCCGCTCCGGAACGGCGGCAAAGTCAATAGGTTTCCATTAAAGTCAATGTGTGTATTTCCACTGACTGCGGAACGGCTGCATTCCGACTCCGTCCCAGCTCCGGCGTTCCACAGTCCTCCGGAGCAGATACGCAGAGCTTCTATTTTTGCCGGACGCCGCAGAGCTCCGCAGCAATTCAGAACAGGGCAGGAAGTCGAGCACAGAAACAAAATAGCAGGTTAATTTTCAAAATAAAATACACCATGCTCATGGCCGATCATATTTCAGCAGGTCAGCACAGAGTTGTTTCCCCTCTACTCCTCTGAATGGAAACAAACTGTTGTTGGTTTTGTGGTTCTGTTTATAGAAACTACATCCTGTTATATCACGCGATCATATGTGAATTCGCGAGCTCTCGTGGGTCCTCGTGACTTGCTGTCAGTCATGGCCGCAGCCGTTCTGCAACAAATACGGACCTGCTGGGTATTGAAGGACGGCGGAGTACGGAGCCGACACGCAGCCGAACCGACATGCAGCCGAGCCGATCCACAGCCGTTCCGCAGTTGGTGGAAATTGCGGGTTAGACTCAGAGTTTGTTAAACCTCCTTCCAGAAACGGGCCCCAGGCAGTGAGTGCACGTCTGCTTCAGTCATCATTAATGTTAATTTACAAGCAAAATTCCTCTCTTCCAAACATGAAGAGCACTGGAGCACAATATCAAAATCTTAAAAACAAATGCATAAAATATGACCTGTTGCAAAAGAGAATCAATATTGCATGTTTGTCTGGAGGAAAGCTGCTGATGCATTTGCTGTGCTGACTTTTCCAATTTCTACATCTGAGATTACCATCGCTTTCGAGTATGCTGCTCATTTTGAAAAACTGAATTTCATTCAGTCGCTACTCTAGCTGTATGCCCCGAGGCTCTGTGAGAGAGGGAGTGTATTAATGAAATGAGAGACAGACAGTGTTATTTAAATCACCTCAACAGCATAACCCGGGGCCTAACATGGGCTCTTTGCTGCTTTCCAGACCTGTTTTCATACCTCAGCCAACCAAACCAAACTTAATCATATCCAAAGATTCGAAGACAACCAAACTGAAACACAATCGAGGAAGGGTATTTAATCAAATCCAAATAATTCCAATTAAACAAAATATTACAAAATCAATTAGAATAAACACTTAATGACACAATTTCTCAGGCACATACATTAAAGGAATAGTTTGACATTTTGGTAAAAAAATTTATTCACCTTCTTACCGGGAGTTAGATGAGACGATTGATACCACTCTCGTATTGGTGCACTTACTATGGAGCTAGAGCCAGCAGCTGGTTAGCTTAACATTGCACAAAGACTGCCGTTGGAAACAGCTAGCATGGCTGTCCTATGCTAACAAAATCCACCTACCAGCCCCTAAAGCTCATCAATTAAATCTTGTTTGTTTAATTCGTACAAATACCAAAATGTAAAAACAAGACTTTGTGGTTTTTATGCAGGGTTATGTTTGTTGGTTGCAGGTTGTATGGAGGTCCTGAGCAATACACCTGCCATGACATAAACGTTCATTCTAAAGGTTACAACGCTGATACTTTGGTCTCTCTTTTTTCATCTGTTCTTGAATATACTGTACCAAGCCACAGAAAGCGAGTTGTACCCACATTTTACACATTTTAGTTAAAGTTTAGTTAGCTTGCATTTTACCTAATACATGCATGTGATAACTCACTACATACATGACGTGTGTCCCCATGTTTTATCATAACTTAAATTATCAACTATGTTATTGTTAACCCTGTTAGCTTGTGCTACAGCTGAATGAACAAACTTTTTGAATACTTTTCACAACGACTCAACTGTGGACCAAGAATCCTATTTGTGGGTTCAGCAGGAAATCTCAAAGAACTCATCTGGTAAAAGCACACTGTGTGTGTGTGTGTGTGTGTGTGTGTGTGTGTGTGTGTGTGTGTGTGTGTGTGTGTGGTGCCTTCTGGATGTTGAGGCTTCAGAAGCTACCTGTTCTCCCAGAACAATTAAGCCAAGCCTCTTTACAGTATCTCCGCTCCAATTAATTTTAATATTTAAACAGCCATGCAGAGACTTCTGAACCCACTAACGCAAGATTAGAGTAAACTCAATTAAATATTGATGGCCATAAATAAACATTCTAATTTGGAGAGCCGCCATGGTGTGCAGTAAATCAAGAGAAACAATGCTTTCAGCTGAAATGCTATGCTTATTAGCTGAGCAAATGTTGAACCGGGTGGGTCAGAAGAGGAGGTGAGAGGAAGGACATACGATTAATGTGGGGATGTCACAGGGAGCGAGTGGGTACTGCAGGTGTTTCTGTCCTCACTGAGGAATGACATCAGCTATATTTGGAGATGTAGAACTGATTATACTGTCTTTTGTACTGAATACAAATCAGGATTAAAGCTAAAAATCCATTACGTTCTACTATGATGTGATTTTCCGCCTTGTTCTTTGTTAGTATGCAGTGAAAATGTAATTTACTGACCAACTGGTAATGTGTACATGATAAACTGTAATTATAAAGTTGGATGGCATAGGTGCAAAACATTTTCAATGTTTGTAACCACAAGTAAAGAAAATACATGTACAGTTTTCAATGCATCACTACTAAAAATATTTGTATGTAAGCACGTAAAGATTACAGATTTAAAATCATGGACATTTTCAAATATGGTTCCCCCTCTATTGCAGATTCCACTATATGCATTTTGTGAAATCTTTTTCACATTTTCTCCCCTAAAATCACCCTGGTATCTTGTACTGTTGGTCTTTCTTGTTAAACAGATACACAGGGGGAGATTTAACATACCTTAGCAGCAGTAACATTTTGTGTAGAATACATTTTTAAAAACTAGGTTGTTAGCAGCCACCAAGGCCAAGACATAGAAATGAACAAAGTGATACCTACATCAACTCGGAAAACCAAGGAAATAACAGGTGATGATCTGAGAAATATACCAGAGCAATTGGCATCTCGCACCAAAGATGTTGCTAAAACTAAGATTGCAGTTGACAGAATTTGGGGTTCTTTTTTAGCTAAGCAGTTCTGTAACACAATATACAGTAATGATTTCTGTGTCTTCGGAGGTTGATGTACTGAAAATCTGACCTGAACGTTTTAGAGGATTTAACTGCAGAACTCTGGCCTCATATTTGAGCTTCATTGACCTGCAGAGCACCACGGTGGCGAAGGTTTCTTACAGAAACGTCTTCTGTGACATTATAATATCCGCCCTTTATCCTCCGAGCCCCCCGGAATAATTGTTTTATCTAAAAAGGCTGGAAGATGTTGCAGAACTTCCAAACAGAAAACAAGTCCTTGAGAGGCTGTCCACATTATGTCCACTCTTCATGGAGAGCAGGAAACATGATGAGAGCTTGATTAAGGACAGGGCTCCAATGTTAAATCAGTCCAGACTGAAGGCTGATTAGAAGAGAACCTTTACAGAAAAAACTAGAGGAGCTGAAAAATCGTCCATCAGAGAGGTCGGTGAATTTAACTCCACAAAACTGGTAACTTTTTAAATGGTGAAGGTCATAACATGCACATATTTATATGCCAGTGCCCAGGGCACTGTTCTTCAATAGCTTAACTAATTCAGGCTAAACTAATCCTGATCATTCTCATTCAGTGAATTTAGTTCTTTTTTTTGAGGATTGACTTGTAAATCCTGGATGAAGTTATCTTGGGTAACAATGCGCTCTTATTTTGCAATGAAGGCATAATTAGTGGAGAGTTGAAACCATGAGCAGTGACTGGCTGAGTCATGTGATTGTGGTTATGTAAGGGTAGGTGTGTTGAGAACCATCCCAGCATGCACTGAGGCAATAGAGTCATTCATAATCTCATTTTACGTACTGTATGTTCCTGCATTGTTTTTTTCATTTTGTTTTACATTGTGTTTCCACTGTTTCCACACTTTCATCATTTAAACAGTCTACGAGTGATGTTGTGTGAGGTTCTTCCACAGATGAGCAAGACATTTTAAGAGATAATCATAAGCCTGTTATGAAAATGATTCCTTATTAATATTTCTTAAAAGCAGCATTAATTGCATGAACAATTTTCTGCAAAGTGGGTCCTGTAGTTAATCATTTAATACATTTTAGCGTTCAAATGACAAATTCCTATTTTAATGTCAAATTAAATGTTTGTTCTGGCTTCATTAATGTTTTCAATATAATATTTTTGTTTAGTTTATGCCTATTCGCTGACAGTTTAAAAAAAAAAAAAAATTGGTTTGGTCATTTATTTTTTATTTGATTGATTTTCATTTTATTTAGTTTTATCATGAATCAGTTTAGGTAAGTTTTCATTATGACAATTAATTGCGTGAGTTAACAATAACTTCTATAATGATGATCTCAAATCATCATTATGTCAACACTATTTCGTTATGAATCCAAGAAAGCGAGTAAAAGTGAAAATGAGTTAATGTATGTGGTTTATCTGTCTGGGTTATGATCCAGCTAACTGTCAGTAAGCCTGCCCTTGCAGGTTTGGGCTTAAGGACTTGTTGCTCTGACAACAGTACCAGGCATAAATTAAGACAGCTTCGAAGAACCGAAGAAAATCCAGACTCATGTCAAAGCGTCAACATCCTAATCTGGATAACCTTTATCCATGTATGAAGAACGGGATCCTGCACATAATTTAACTAAATAATTATACAAAATTGTACAGATTATTTCGCATCATTGCCCCTATTCATTTTCTTTTACAGTGTTTCATTTATGCAACATGCAATCAAAGCTGTGCCACCTACATGCAAATGTAGAATCAAAGGTATACGCACAGACAGAGTTACACACACATACTTTTACAGAGATTTTTCATCTTCAAGCTCATAAATTCATAAGACAGTGTGTATGCTGAGCAGAGCTGGCTAACATGACAGCCTCCTGACAGCTCCCGTACACAGGCAGCCTGCTATGTGTTTCAGATATACAGTATATTTTGAAAGTTATTCAAGAGCGAGGGGGCTGGAGGAGCAGAAACACCACATGAATAAATAGAAATCAAACATTCAGCGGTGGTGGTTTTGGCACTTTGAGCGAAGATATGGGGGAAGGTGTCAAGGGGTATGGAAACAGGATTTGACAAGGGGGCCACGACGGGCAGCAGCCGCTGTCAGAGCGCCAGGTGGTGATGCGTGAATTGGGGGAAAGGAGACGTGACGCAGTGGATTCCTCTGCTGGTCGCTGGAGAGGACCAGAGGCTGTGGGAGGGGCCCTTTAATACACTGTCCACCTGTCAGAGATCTGGTCCAGCTTCACACACACTCACATGCATCATAGGAGACATGCAAGTGCCCCTTTATGTGTGGATCCAGATAGACACATAGGGGCGGTTTCCCAGACAGAGTTTAAAATAAATGAGGACTAGGTTAATTCTACTTAAATTAATATGGACTTAAAAAATGGCTTTCCGAGACATTGCTTTATTTGAGATTAAGTAGTACCCGACTAGGGAGTTGCAGACTAAGATTAATAAAGACTAACTAGCTACACTCTGTGAAGCCCGATTAAAGTAATGTTGTGCACTTGGTGCAGACCTGAGGTTGCTTCAAAAACCAGGGCTGGACCCTTAAGAAACATTAACATTGTGTGGAACTGGAGTAAATCACCCAACCAAACAATGGACAAAGGTAAAAGACAACGTTCAAAGAATTTCAGTGACTTTGAAAGGACCCTTTTAAAGCAAATTGTGTCAAACCACCCAATTATTGAGAACAAACAGCATGATTCAGCAACAGAAAACAAGAAAAAGAATGCTTGGACTTCAATTTGCAATGAATTTAACTCGAATGAAAAAGTAAGCAACAGGACACTTCAACAACTTCAGGTAAGCTACTGTATTATTGTTGATCTACTTTTACATGTCAATCACTTTGAAATGTTGCTTCATTTTGATCCAATTATATTACAAACAGCATCATACAGAATTTTTATTTTTTATATTGTCTCATCTTTCTAAGATCCTGTGGAAAAACATAAAAATAAAAACTTAAAGAAGACAAATGCTGTTGCACGTAGGGAGCGTTTCAAGACTGGTAGTGGACCCCCAGAAAGACCGGAGACCAATGACCTAGGAGACTAGTTGACTTCGATCATTGATAGCCAGCAGTCCCTGGAAGGTATCCCTGATGATGATCATTTGGACAGTTCAGATGGGGCCCCGTTCCAATCCTCATTTGGTAGGCCACATTAATTCAATATGTGCCATCCATAAACTGCAGGGAATATGTATTTTCAGTCATTTCTTGCAGTCCTATAACCAGAAATATTTAATGAACTGAACTTTTGAATACATATTGTTCACTAATGCTGCAATATAATACTTTTCAGATGATCATCAGAGCTTGGAGGTCCTGAGACATAATGAAAGTCAGCCCACTACAGCTGCAGCAGCCTGCAGGGAAGATGGTGTCACTAATTCTGGCCAGATGAGAAGGACCAAGAGGCTGACCATGCACGAGAAACTGGCTATGGAATTCCATGAGCACAAATTAAAGTATTTAAAAAATTAACATGAAATGAAGATGAAAATACTTCATGTTGAGTTAGCCATGAAGGAGGAAGAGAGAAACATGAAGCAGCAGCAGTACCAATGTTCTACTGAAACCAGCACCAGTTCAGGGTCCCATATCTCAATTTGTGAAATAACACTTTTGTTCATCATCAATCTGTGGCAATTGTTGTCTTCAATCATCTGAGGTAACTTTATTGTGAGAAGTGCCGCAAAGCAAAAGCATCTCTGCACGCCAGTCCATACCTGTCATTGTCTGGCTCAACCATGGGAAGATCTGGTTCATCCCTATGTTCCATTTGAGGATCTGGGCAGCCATGCTGTTTGAGGTAATTGTGAAGCACTGCTGTTGCAATTATGACAATACAGCAGCTTCTTGGTTCAAAGCGCAATGTGTTTCTGAGACACTGGAAACGACTCCTCCATACACCAAACATGCGCTCCACTGTACCTCTGGTACGGATATGAGCTTGGTTGTACCGCTGCTGCTCAGGTGTGACTGCATGAAGGTAAGGGGTGAACAAGAAGTTGGTCTGTGCATACCCACTGTCACCAAGTATGATTCCACTATATTGACCACCTTCAAACTGAGTGTACAGACAGGATCCATTTTCCTCTATTGCTAAGGTCAATCTGGAGGCCAACATCAATTAATCTGAAGTTAAACCTGCCTCTGGCCAGGTTTAGTTTAAGCCTTTACTTAAATGTAGACTAGTTCTAATCAGACTTCTGGAAATCAGACTTTGTAATTCAGGACTAGGGAAAGTCTGAGACTATTTTAAACCATGTCTGAGAAATTCAGTTTCAGTTAGTCCAGCTTAAATCTCCAATTTAGTCTATGATTAGTCTTAATCAGTGTCTGGGAAACCGCCCCAAAGTCTTTTCACAGGTTAGAACGCAGAGGGAAAACCATGACCTATGAGTAGATATTAGGAAAGGTCATATTCAGACTATATAAAAGGACACAGGAATTAAAAGGCCAAACATTTAGTGACATTGATCATCACCAAGCCAGATCCGGCCCACATATAAGGCAGCTATGCTTGAAATGGACTAGTTTGTAATAAGAATTGTAAAGCTGTGCTGGCAATATTGACATCTAAAATAAGTGACAGGGCAGGCTTACATGATTGTTTTGCAAAAGCAAAATTACCCCCATACACGCTTAAACACCAAGCTGGCATTTTAAGATCACTGATACCTACAGTCCAAACGCTTTTTTGTTGTGGGTCTTTGATTCAATCATAACAACTTATTAATTGAAAATGTAATTCATTGTCTTTCATCTAACATGCATGCTAGATAAAAGCATATGTGTCCTTGTATTTCTTTTACCCATATTAATGTGTGTTTTTGTACTTGATACAGCATTATAATATAGTTTTAATTAGCTATACACTGTATTCGACAGCATGTTTACTAAACGAGGAGATAGACTGTCAAACACTTTAAAATGACTTTAAAAACTTAAACACATTGGGGTTTTAGATGTTTGTATTTGATGTTTCATTCATTTACTTCCTTACTATGTGACAAACCCTATCTCAATATACTTTATAATTACTATTTTTGTTGGTGTATATAGTACTGTATGTAGTTTTTCTGTCCTTTAACGCCGCCCCATCTCTCCTTTTTCACTATTCAATGATGTGCATTAATTTGTTATGTATATATGTGTATTGATTTGTATGTGCGTTGTCTCCTCTGTCAAAGCACTTTGTGAACTGTTGGTTTTAAAGGTGCTATACAAAGTATATATATATACAAAGTAATTATTATTATTATTATTATAGGAGATTATTCTTGAGTTTCAGTTTAAAAAATATACAAATGATTGGCAATATGTTATGTTGACAAATGCCCTTTTGTTTTTTTATGGTACGTAATCATTTACTCCACAAATCATTTATTGGCCCTCAAATTCAGCTTTTATGTGTTTTTGTCTCTCTCTCTCTCTCTCTCTCTCTCTCTCTCTCTCTCTCTCTCTCTCTCTCTCTCTCTCTCTCTCTCTCTCTCTCTCTATCTCTCTCTTTCCCTCTCAATCTGTCTCTTTGCATTTCTTGAGGGAAAAGCTGGACAGTGGTCCAGAGTGTTTTTTGGAGCCAGCATGGGAAGCAAAGGCAAAAGGCAGAGAGGGAGAAAAAAAAGCTTCCATTCACAGCCCCATAATACTCTATTCATGAAGCCCCATGTGCTTTTATTATTTAAAGCATTCTCCCAGCACAGAGAGCTCCATCCTGTCTCATTGTGAAGCCATCATCTGAGGAGCTATTTCCACAGAAGCAAAAAATAGTCTTATTTGTGAAATACTGATTATCTAAAATGGGACCCCAGGGCCTCGATGGAAGGGAATACCGGATTCCACACGCTTCCACATCCCACTGGTGGATTATGGGTTTATTTTCTAGCTCTCCTTACCCTCATCCTAACTCTGCTTGATATCATTACACAAGCCTTGGATACCAACTGTCAGAATGTAATGCATCACTTGTCAGCGTGAAAATATATAATTATGCTCATCTAACAAGTTTTCAAGGCCAAAATGGAGGTAATATCTCTTGTGTGAAACAATAATCTTGCAATGCATCAGTGTAATTGAAAAAAAAAAATGGCTACGTTCGCTTATTTGTCACCTTGCAGAAAACGTGCTGTGTTGACAGCTAAAGTAAAAAAAATAAATCTGAGGAAGGATGCCAGTAATTAGATTTGTGTGGGCGGACTTGTGTAAATGATGTGTGGTTTTGTGTGTATTTTTGTACTGCTCATTTGGATTACAGCGTATTGTCTTACCTGTGGTTTGTTTGTTGAATGGTAATGTCATCTCATGTACCTTGACACCAAAGCCTATTGTTGCTACAAACAAATCACATGAAAACCAGACTAATTAAACATTCATTGATGGAAATGCAGTGGTTTGACTTTCCCCAGGAGCTGACAGTTTCATAGTCACACCTGTGAGTGCTGCAGGTGGACGAGACAATTTATCAATATACATTGAGAGACGAGGACAGACAGGGAGCTCTGAAGAAAGAGGTGAAGTTCGAGCTCAGACACAGACTAAAACAGACATATACTGTAAGAGAAAGAACCGAAAGAACTAACAGCTACCTGTCACATGTACTGTATGTGTGCAATCAGGGTGGCGGTGCTAAATACTGGTAATCAGGGCAGATTCATCAGAGCCTCTTTTTCCTGCCAAAGAAAGCAGCACACTGTAATTATGTAGGCATCAGCCTCTGCGACAGCCACCCGCGCTTGTTGTAATTTCGCCCAATTTACGTTGGAAGGCTTCAAAGGGCCTATAATTTGAATCCCTTCAGCTTTATGGTAATGTGTTAGCATTGACTGTCGTGTCGCACCTTTGTGCGCACCATAAAATGAGCCCATGTGAAAAGATGTGCTGGAGGAAATATGAAAGGAAGTAACTGTAATGGGCTCACCTGTAGTTCAGCTCATTTAGCCCAGACCAAGGAAAAAGAAATACATCATTGCTTTTTCGTTCTGGTACGGTTCGTGTTTACGCTGGCTTTGTACTAGTCTTGCTTTGCCAGACTCTCCTCCAAAGCACGCTGGAGGAGAGTCTGGCTACTCCACATAGCATTCGGTGATGGGAGGAAAACGTGCTCTGGTTTATTGGCATTTCTTTAAACCAGTCACAATCGTCTGTGCTAAGCACTGGAGAAAAGCCGCGGAAGAACTTGTTTTGGAGGGACGTGTACGTTTAAAAGTTGTTTTAGTTGTGCAACAGAAAACTCAGATTGGACAGGTAGTCTAGCTAGCTGTCTGGATTTACCCTGCAGAGATCTGAGAAAAGGTTAACCATAGTCCTCATAAATCGTCCGGAGTTTAAAATGCCAACACAAAGGAAGCCCAAGGCAACGGATATCCAGCCTAAATGAGTGAAATCCGGCGGATTTTCCGGCAATCCCGGAAGTGGAACGTCATGGATATAGACTAGCTTTTTACAAACGATCAAAGAGCTGTAAACATAAAGTCATATGGTGACTCATTGATTAGACAATTTCGGCGACTGTCATCCTGCATCATCAGCACTACATCTGATTCTGGTGACTGACAGCAGGTCGTGCTGCACTTCACTGCTCCTTATGAGTTTATTTATCTCCTCTGGTGTTTACGTCGAGCTTACAAAGAAATAGCTGATTGTGAGCTTGACTGTTAGTCAAGACAGTAAATGGACCTCATATATCATAAATAGTGACAGAAATGGGATAAAATAGAGGCTATTAGGCCGGTTGCTACAATAATTTTCACTCCTTTCAATTAATGTACGTGAAAGTCACATACTATATTCTCTCCCACAGTCCTGGTGTTGGTCTGTTTTGGCTTTCACACCACAAACAAACCACACAAGAGTCCACTTGGAAGTAGACAGAGACCCTGCTTTTCAGGCAGCCACGGTCTGTTTAGTCCACATCAGAGTTTGATTGACACCTTACACAACAGCCCAAATGAAAGTCCATTTTGTGTTAACCAAAAAGGTTAGGTGTGAAAGCAGAGAGAGGTGTAGATAGGTTGTGGACACATATATATGCATAAATACAAATGATTACACAAACCCTATGTAACCTCAGTTCCTCTGCTCTGTGCGCACACCTTTCTGTCCATATGGTCAATTAAAGAAAATGACAGCAACAGAAAACTATTGGCTGAGGTCTCGAGAGGTCATAGGTCAATATAGACCAGTCCCTGACATCTAAAAGCCACACTTTAAAACATGAAAGAAAAATTGGTGAATGGGGGGAAAAAACAAGCTGTTGGGGTCAAAGGTTGCTTCACACTGTGTCTGACCAGGATTAATAACAAGGCCTTCTCTCATGCTCTTTCCCTCGTCCTTCCTCTTGCCTCCCCCCCTCCCCTCCTCTCTTCCTCTCTAAAGGCTTCTTAATGACTAACCTGTCAGGATTAGCATCTCTCCCTATTTCACACTGTGGTATCCAACTTCCTCCTCATCCTCTAATGAGCAGCCCCGGCTCCAAGGACAGAGCAGACAGGGGTGAAGACAGATGAAAACCTCAAAAGCGCACATCACCGCCAAGCTTCACATTTCAGGACTCCTCACCACCCGCGTCGAGCCAAGCCGGCTCTTTTCCTCTCTTCTCGCCCCCTTTTAATGTCCTCTGTCGTTCCCTGCTTCCGATGGTTAGGACAACTTAATTAATCACTGTGCGGCTCCAATGAATTGACCTGCCGGGGTGAAATTGATCCCTGGGGTATCAACAGCTCGCCTTTGTGAAGTCTAATACCCTCTTCTGAGCTAGAGATCAAACATCTTGAGCAAAAGTGGGAAGGAATATCACACTAAACCTTGAAGAGTGAGAGGAGGTCAGCTGAAAAGACACTGGCTGAAGCCACTTCAGCAAATATGTGCATTAGGCAGAAAGCAAATCCTCATCTTCATCCCCCACACGCTCCCCTTTCTCTCCTACCCTTGCCTCAGCTTGTGTTACATGTGTCACATTTATAGAAATAACATTCCTTTCATCAAGGGAATTAGTGTTATATTTCAGGTTGTCTTAAATCAGAAGAGGAGCTTACAGCTTATTAAAGTGTCGTCATGGCACCACCACTAAGGATGCTGAGGGATTTGGCAGCCTTCTTCGAGACTGGATCTCTCAGATCTTTTTTTCTGGGCCGAGGTTAGATTAGGCATTGATTTTAAAGGCTAATTTGATGCCACATTACAGCTGTGAAATTACAGCACTGTACGCCTCCCATTTTAGGAATATGAGCTGGACAACTCCCTCTCCACTTCTCAGAAATCAGTTATGTAAATGCACACTGAGTAGCAGCAAAAGCTCAGCCATGTAAAAGAATAGCACCAACATGGAGAAGCAACCGAAGAATTCAATTATTAGTTGTCAACTGTTAATCTAAAACACGTTCCACACACCTTTATTCATGCTACATACTCCTATTTTCAGTCCATTAGGTCACATTTAAAGCAGCAGGTAATAGCTTCATTATATTTTGTAACTCTGAGGCCCAAACAATGTGTGTGTTCAGGCTCTAATGACCTGCTGCTACACTGTCACAATGGTCACCTGTTGATTAATGCTCCTTTCCCAAGTCCCTGCCCACTGAGAGATTTAAACCAAACAAATAACCACTTTGTTTTCACCGACAAACCTTTCCCTTTGCTGATGAGGAATTAATTTGGCTGATTGGCTCTCTCTATTAACATGAACACCTGTGTGTCAAATTAGATGTAAGCAGTGTACAATGTAGCATGATCATAAGAAAAAAACGATACGAGTGGGTAAAGTAAGTCTGTAATTATCATCAAGCAAACAAGCACAAACGAGCAGAAATCCCACTAAAGTATAAATCACGCCTTGAAATACCTCAAATTACTTTGATTCATGCTGTCCAGTGAATTTACACCATACATATTTGAAAAGGTGAAGTCTGTTCAACACAAAAAGGGGGGTAGACAAATGTTGGTTCTTTAAATTTAAAAAGTTCTATTTTTCAAAAGGGATAAGAAGCGAGGACACAACCATATGCTGAGTGTGTGGCTTTGATTCTCATATTCTTCTTATTTTCTACATGACAACATTACGACCACTAATACTTTTGTCTGTCTTTTTGTACAGTACTTTTTGTGGAATTTTGTCATCCTTTTTGCAGATTATTGATAACCTGTAAATATAGTAGTTTGTCACCACTTTTTAATATGCTGACACATTACAAAGGGCTAAAAAATTTAAACGAATAGCTTCATTGCCTAATGTATGAATAATAGGCCTACAGTTTGGGGATAGGCAGGTTGTGACTAGAGTATGTCTAGCATACATTGTTTGGTCTTTTTGACTCTCTGCCTATGGGCAGTTGACCAATTACTTACCAAAACCCATGACTTACCAACTTTTTTTTTTTTTTTTAAAGATTATTTTTTTGGGGCTTTTCCCTTTTTTGACAGTGGATAAACCAGAAAGGGGGATGACACGCAGCAAAGAGCAGCAGGTCAGATTTGAACACTGCGCCGCTTCAGGACTCAGCCAACATGTGATGAACACGCTTACTGGGTGAGCTAGAGGATGCCCCAACTTACCAACTTTTTAACATTCACAAATGCTTATTACTGGTCTACAAACCAATGTTAAGGATTATTTAAACATGACTAAAACATTAGAGACTGCCCTTCCAAAAACAACAACATCCTCACCATGCCATTTGATTCACATTACATTTCATTGAAAAACCTAAAATAGAACAGTTGTGTAGGTGTATAAGTGCACATGTAGTCCCGCTTACTGTGAGTCGTTCTTTGTTTGAGCGTGAGTCTTTTGAGGCATTATTTCATTGCACGGCTGTGTTACACTATGACTGAGTGAGTGACTGCCTGGCTGGAGATGCCAGCAAATTTTAGCGGAGGACACTCTCTCCGTCTCTGATCCACACACCAGAGAGTACCAGCACAATGGAGTTAGTCAGTGAAGTCTATCTGCCATAAACTAAATCCCTCTCACTCTGCAACTCCCTCCATCCCTTCTTAACTGCCCTGTCCCCTTTCTCTCTCTCTCTCTCTCTCTCTCTCTCTCTCTCTCTCTCTCTCTCTCTCCACACACACACACACACACACACACACACACACACACACACACACACACACACACACACACACAATGAAATGCTCTTTAACTTTGCTAAATGCCCAAGCGTAACAACCACTCTTCCTCCTCACACTCTCTCATGCTCTCATGCTGATGCATTGGGTGGGATTATGTGCAAAGGCTGTGCGCCGTGCCGTCCCCCTGCTGTGCCGGGCCGTGTGCCACCGGCCCCTGTCTGCATGGCTGACTGTATTAAACATAAGCAGCTTTACTTGATAGGGCTCTATCCAGCTTTAATTACTACAAACTCACACTCCTTGCTCCTGCCGCTCGGCAGAACAAACATGGCAAACGCCACTTGTCTGTATAATATGAATAAGAGGAGAGAGAGATAATGGTGATGTACGGACAATGACAATTCTGCAACATATGCAACTCACATTTACCATTATGACAATCATAAACTGTATTACTGAATATGATGATGGTGATGGGACCCAAGTCATCATGGCACTCATTGTAACAATGCACGCCTGAAGGTAAGGGTTTGGATTTGTTCATTGCATCTGCAATGTAAATACTGATTCTCAGTCATATTGTGTGCACAGCATGTTAGAGCAGCAACAGCATCTGTAATATTCAGCAGAACTAAGTAACTCTCTGCAGCCAAATTGAATTTGTTTCAGTGTACTGGAATTTGGGATTTTGACCACATAGGACAAAAAAAAGAGTAAGGATAATTTGACAATATTTTACGGTGACTTTAGTCAAGTTTTCCTCAGCTGACAGCCAAGACTGGATCTACCAAATGGGTGTCTGAGCAGGAAATACTGTATCCACAGTATACATTATGAGTGTTATGAATGTCTTTATAACAAAGCTTATTTTAGAGGCCCTGCACACTTACACAAAATGTTTTTAATTATTCTGCTTGATGAGGCCTATGCTCAGGTTGAAGGTGGTAAGATTTCATAAGGCAATTCAGTTTACATAAAACAATTGGACAAACAACACAAAGGTTAGATGTATCCTTTATTGTTGGTAGTAAACAATATGTTTCACTTTTACATGAGAAAAGACATGAGGAGCAAGTGCAGTCACAAAGGCCTGAGAAGAGCTATAATCAGGCAAATTAAAAACACCTGTGTGGGTGTGGCATTAACGAGGGCCTTTACAGAAAACTAAAAGCTGTTATTGGCCAGTTGAACAACATGGGGCTGGGCCACAATATGAGGTGTCTGACTGGTTTATTTCAAACAGATCCATGGTCAGTGTTTTGCTACCACTCGGTTTGGTAAAGAGCAAATGTGCAGTAACACAACAATGAATTGTGGAACATGTCTGATTAAGAAGGACTGTAAAAGAAAGTGTAAAAGTAAAATGATGCAAGTGAAACACAAGAAACCAAAAGCCTTAGTTATAAAGCAAAGTAAGAGGAGTTATGATGCTGCCCACAGTGAATGTGAATTAAATATGCTGCGGTAATGGAGGTAGCAGCAGTATTAAAGTTGGATTTTGAGTATATGATAACCCAGTTTGCCAAAACAAAAGAGAAGAAGCTGCTTGAGGTAAGGACCAACTTTCTATCTATGTATTGTGTGCGGGTTTGTGTGACAAATTATTTATGCTTTTTAAGATTGAAGATGTTATTGATTTGCAGTTGAGATGCATGGATGTGTTTTTCGTCAACTAGAGAGCAGCGCTGGCCTGTTGTTATGAAGTTGTTTTTCCTGTGCTTTTGTCAGTGTTTCTCATCAGGGTTATTAATTGGTCATTTGTATCGGTGTGTGACAAATGTCTTGTGATGTCTAGCTTGATTTGATATTCATTTTAAGCTGATCTGAAACGTATGTTTGATGTGTGACGTCAGCAGACGTGCTTTGACGTGTTGGACAGCCCTTTGACCTCAAATGCCCAGGGTCTTGTGGAGGTGTTGCTGACAGGCTGTCTGGAACTATCTTAATGTCCCTGTAAACCCACTTTTCTGAAAGAATTAAGGGCATTTAAGTACCACATTTGACAAGAGGAACAAGTTGACCACACACTGTAATTTCTCAAAAAGGGACTTTAGGATAGAATTAATTATCCTAAAGCGTTTAGTGAAAGTCACTATAATAACTTACACACTGAAGGAGAGGGGGTGAATGGAGGTGAGCGTGCAGCCGTGAGTACAAGGGGAAAAACTTGAGTGACTGTAAATTCATAGTTATGAGTCTCATCAAGGCAGCTTGACTGAGTTATGATCTGTTTGTGGCCTGCACTGTCTCCCTGAATGCTTTAAAGAAGAGGGCAGAGAACCAGAGAATCATTTATATATAGAAAGAAAATACCTCCTATTAAAGGCAGCTGAAAGGAAACAAAGTGCGTGCGTGTGTGTGTGCATGTGTGTGTGCATGTGTGTGTAGTAGCCCTGCAGCCCCCTGGGGATGACCTGGCTGATGGAAATCATCCATCTTTCCTCTTATACTCTGTGCCTCTTTTGTCATTTGTTGATCTTTTTTATGAATTTATTTTTCCACATAAAATATATATATCTATATCTATCTCTTACTGATAAATACATCATTGCCTAGATTGTTCATTTTTAGCTCACATGTTGGAAAAATGTGAACAGCATCATTTGTTTATGTATGACATTCAGGTTGACAACTGAGTGCTCAGTATTTTTGCTCAAGGACACTTGAGCTTCTGTTTGCAGAGATCAAACCAGTGACTCACACGACAGTTACACAACAGTCTCTGTGATCACTTGACAAGGCTGTTAAGATTTTGAATTGTTGGTGTCCCCTCCTCATGTGTTTAGATCTAAGATGTTTCTGCTTTTCAAGGCCATTGCCTTTATTTGGCTTCATGCAGCAGACTGTGGGGCCATGAGAGTGTTTGTGCTGTTTGATGTAACAAGCTGACCTAATTACCCACTAACAAGTTACATTGAGGCACAGCTGAGTACCAACATCCAATCCAACATTATTGGTCCTGCTCACTTCCAGTCTGAGTCTGATAGGCAGTTGCTAGGTTACCTTAATTGCAATCAAATTCTTTTCAGTTCAAAATGTGTATTGTCTAATTAGGGAAATTGGTTTGCAAACTCAACTCACAGTTGATGCTCTTTCAAAAGGACACAAATATGTAAGTAGTGACCACAAAAATGTATTGTTTACTGTTGTTTCAATGCATTATTTGGATAAACTTTCCATCCTTCAACATAACTGTCTATTCTAGAGAATGAGTGCGGATACATATAATAGACTGAAATGTTTGACATTTCAAACATTCAAAATCATTGTGCAATATTAGTATTGTAAAAAAAGGATGACTTATCATTTTAGTTGATTATTTGTGGCATATTAAAATTTACTTATAAAAGGCATAAAGTCCATCCATCCATCCATCTTCATCCGCTTATCCGGGGTCGGGTCGCGGGGGTAGCAGCTCCAGCAGGGGACCCCAAACTTCCCTTTCCCGGGCCACATTAACCAGCTCCGACTGGGGGATCCCGAGGCGTTCCCAGGCCAGGTTAGAGATATAATCCCTCCACCTAGTCCTGGGTCTCCCCCGAGGCCTCCTCCCAGCTGGACGTGCCTGGAACACCTCCCTAGGGAGGCGCCCAGGGGGCATCCTTACCAGATGCCCGAACCACCTCAACTGGCTCCTTTCGACGCAAAGGAGCAGCGGCTCTACTCCGAGCTCCTCACGGATAACTGAGCTTCTCACCCTATCTCTAAGGGAGACGCCAGCTACCCTCCTGAGGAAACCCATTTCGGCCGCTTGTACCCTGGATCTTGTTCTTTCGGTCATGACCCAGCCTTCATGACCATAGGTGAGGGTAGGAACAAAAACTGACCGGTAGATTGAGAGCTTTGCCTTCTGGCTCAGCTCTCTTTTCGTCACAACGGTGCGATAAATTGAATGTAATACCGCACCTGCTGTGCCGATTCTCCGACCAATCTCCCGCTCCATTGTCCCCTGACTCGCGAACAAGACCCCAAGGTACTTGAACTCCTTCACTTGGGGTAAGGACTCATTCCCTACCTGGAGAAGGCACTCCATCGGTTTCCTGCTGAGAACCATGGCCTCCGATTTAGAGGTGCTGATCCTCATCCCAGCCGCTTCACACTCGGCTGCGAACCAATCCAGTGAGTGCTGAAGGTCACAGGCCGATGATGCCATCAGGACCACATCATCTGCAAAAAGCAGCGATGAGATCCCCAGCCCACCGAACTGCAACCCCTCTCCACCCCGACTACGCCTCGATATCCTGTCCATAAATACTACAAACAGGATTGGTGACAAAGCGCAGCCCTGGCGGAGGCCAACTCTCACCTGAAACGAGTCCGACTTACTGCCAAGAACCCGGACACAGCTCTCGCTTTGGTCGTACAGAGATTGGATGGCCCTGAGAACGGGACCCCTCACCCCGTACTCCCGCAGCACCTCCCACAGTATCTCCCGGGGCACCCGGTCATACGCCTTCTCCAGATCCACAAAACACATGTAGACTGGTGGGGCATACTCCCAGGCTCCCTCCAGGATCCTTGCGAGAGTAAAGATCTGGTCCGTTGTTCCACGACCAGGACGGAATCCGCATTGTTCCTCTTCAACCTGAGATTCGACTATCGACCGAACCCTCCTTTCCAGCACCTTGGAGTAGACTTTACCGGGAGGCTGAGAAGTGTGATACCCCTGTAATTGGCACACACCCTCTGGTCCCCCCTTTTTAAAAAAGGGGAACCACCACCCCGGTCTGCCACTCCCTAGGCACTGTCCCAGACTTCCACGCAATGTTGAAGAGGCGTGTCAACCAAGACAACCCCTCCACACCCAGAGCTTTAAGCATTTCTGGACGGATCTCATCAATTCCTGGGGCTTTGCCACTGTGGAGTTGTTTAACTACCTCAGCAACCTCCACCAGGGAAATTGATGCCAATCCCCCCCTCATCCTCCAGCTCTGCCTCTACCATAGAGGGCGTATTAGTCGGATTTAGGAGTTCCTCAAAGTGCTCCTTCCACTGCCCTATTACCTCCTCAGTTGAGGTCAACAGCGTCCCCATCCTTACTGTACACAGCTTGGATGGTTCCCCCGCTTCCCCTCCTGAGGTGGCGAACGGTTTTCCAGAAGTACCTTGGTGCCGACCGAAAGTCCTTCTCCATGTCTTCTCCGAACTTCTCCCACACACGCTGCTTTGCCTCTTTCACGGCAGAGGCTGCAGCCCTTCGGGCCCTTCGGTACCTTGCAACTGCCTCCGGAGTCGTCTGGGATAACATATCCCGGAAAGACTCCTTCTTCAGTCGGACGGCTTCCCTGACCACCGGTGTCCACCACGGTGTTCGTGGGTTACCGCCCCTTGAGGCACCTAAGACCCTAAGACCACAGCTCCTCACCGCAGCTTCAGCAATGGAAACTTTGAACATTGTCCACTCGGGTTCAATGCCCCCAGCCTCCACAGGGATGCACGAAAAGCTCCGCCGGAGGTGTGAGTTGAAAGTCTGTCGGACAGGGGCCTTCTCCAGACGTTCCCAATTTACCCGCACTACCCGTTTGGGCTTACCAGGTCTGTCCAGAGTCTTCCCCCCACCCCTGACCCAACTCACCACCAGATGGTGATCGGTTGACAGCTCCGCCCCTCTCTTCACCCGAGTGTCCAAAACATATGGCCTCAGATCAGATGAAACGATTATAAAATCGATCATTGACCTTTGGCCTAGGGTGCTCTGGGTACCAAGTACACTTATGAGCATCCCTATGTTCGAACATGGTGTTCGTTATAGACAATCCATGACTAGCACAGAAGTCCAACAACAAACAACCACTCTGGTTTAGATCAGGGAGGCCGTTCCTCCCAATCACGCCTCTCCATGTGTCTCCATCATTACCCACGTGCGCGTTGAAGTCCCCCAGCAGAACTATGGAGTCCCCGACTGGAGCCCCATGCAGGACTCCACTCAAGGTCTCCAAGAAGGCCGAATACTCTGAACTCTTGTTTGGTGCATATGCACAAACAGTCAGAGTTTTCCCCCCACAACCCGCAGGCGTAGGGAGGCGACCCTCTCGTCCCACCGGGTTAAACTCCAACGTAGCGGCGCTCAGCCGGGGGCTTGTGAGTATCCCCACACCCGCCCGGCGCCTCACACCCTGGGCAACTCCGGAGAAGAAAAGAGTCCAACCCCTATCCACCAGATCTAACCGGTAGCGCTCCACCTCCCGCACAAGTTCCGGCTCCTTCCCCCACAGAGAGGTGACATTCCACGTCCCCAGAGCCAGCCTCTGCTGCCCGGGTCTGGTCCGTCGAGGCCCCTGACCTTCACTGCCACCCATGTGGCAGCGCACCCAACCCCAGCGGTTCCTCCCACAGGTGGTGGGCCCATGGGATGGAGGGATGTCCGCCACGTAGCTTTTTCGGGCTGTGCCCGGCTGGGCTCCGTGGCAAACCCGGCCACCAGACACTCGCTGACGAGCCCTCCATCTGGGCCTGGCTCCAGACGGGGGCCCCGGGCTTCCTCCGGGCAGGGTCACTTCATCCCTTCCTCGATTTTTCATAGGATTTTTGAACCATTCTTTGTCTGGCCCCTCACCTGAGACCAATTTGCCTTGGGAGACCCTACCAGGAGCACAAAGCTCCAGACAACACAGCCCTCAGGTTCATAGGGACACACAAACCTCTCCACCACGATAAGGTGATGGTTCCCGGAGAAGAATATAAAGTGAGTGAAGAGAAGGCATAAAGTGTTTTGGGCAAATCCCTAGCCATGATTTAATATTTAAACGTTTATGATACTATCTTAATCACTTGTAAGTCAATATTTCAGCAGTTCTCTTTTCTGTTGCATTGTGGATAAAAAATAGCACCAGGTTCTCTGAGCTAGCAAATTTAACGTCAAGGCTTATGCTGGGGTTTTAGGATGAAATATTTCCACAGTAATTGTTTTTACACAACTAAAGATTGCATTGCATTAAATACCATACATTTTCTGATGAAAAACTGGAAGTTCAATAACTATTAATAATAGTATGCCCATAATAATAATTATGCCCATTTAATTCACATTGCCCAGCTTCAACAACATAGTGTAGATAAGGCCACCTTTCTGTACCTCCATCCCAATGTTTTAAACATGGCTACACTCATCAATAATGAGACATGTGAGCAAAGGGAGTTTCACCAGCAGAAATTAGGTTATACATTATGTGTGCGTGAGAAGTGAATCCTAATGACAAGTGTCAAATATGGGGGAGTTCCTGGTTTGACCACCATGTGAAGCTTTTGCCAAAAGAAGAGCAGGGGGAGAGGAAAATATTTCCCATTACGTCTAAGTTATTGATGAGCCTCAGAGTGAAGCATGCTAGCTCAGGCAGAAGATTCAGATGCTTTCTCTGTTTACTTCCCCCATTCATTCTCAATTTTGCTCCCATCCTTCCCCCTCTATGTAATTTGCACGTGACAGTTTTATCTTTATGTTGTCTATCAGTGTAGTCTCTCAGGTCTTATACACTTTTTTTTTTTAGATCAACACTTTTTTTTTTTTTTTTATGCAAACATACAGAACAGAGAAATACAAACTGCACAAGAACAAAAACCCTCGCTCACCCCCCACAAAAAACAACAACAAAGAAATCACACGTTGCCCTAGTCACGCTCCTCTAGTTCTTGTGGCGCTGAGGTCATTAGGTCTATTTGTGCTGCTGCACTTTTCCATAGGTTGATAGTTGATGATTTAGCTTTGTTAATCCTTGCTGTAGAGAGCTCAAGCATAACTATGTCCAGAAAGTATGCCAACAACTGTTTTATACAAAGCGAGTGGGGGGGGGGGGGAGCCGGCGCTGAGCTATCATTTTCTTGCAGTTGAGCCGGCTAGCCAAATTTTCCTCTGTCTCCCAAGCAGGTGTAATTTAGAGTCGGCGTTAAGTAACAAGACAATCGGGTCAGTAGGAATTCGACATCCTGTCACATCAGATATTATTGATGTTTTATTCCAGAACTCATGCACCAGTTCACACTCCCCGACCATATGCAGAAAAGTTCCAGTTTGTTCAGGTTGACAGAACGTGAAATAGGGAGTTGGAATGACTTTAGAGACGTATCTCTTCTGGGGAGTCCAGTATGTTCTATGACATATGTTGAAGTGGATCTGCTGGTGATTTGGGTTTTTGGAATAGTGGAAAACGTTGTCCCAAACTGTCTCCCAATTGATTGCGTTCTCCTCAGGGCTCAGCTCTCGCTCCCATTTCCCCACTATTGGAAATTCTCCTATGGACACTTGCATCAGTTTAGCATACATCCTAGACACTAATCATCTCACAGGAAAATCAACAAACCATTTACTGACTGGGTGTGCCTCAAGACTGTTTCCCTGTGGCACTCCATAACATTTTAGGGCTGATCTTAAGCAAAGATAAAAGAAGGATGTCCAGGGCCCAGTTTTTCAAAAGTAATACAGTGGGATTTCGGATCACGGATTGGATCAAATCTTGGAAATGGGTTTTTCAAAAGCAAAAGAGAGATTCCGAACTAAGATCAGACCATGTAATCCGATCTTACATTTGATCTGGATCAAACCTGCCCTTTGGGTTTTTCAAAACTTTGAACTCAGTATGGGATCTGTTTGATCCAAAAAAACAGGATTATCCTGATCCCATCAAAAGGGTGGATTCAGTTGGGATTTTTCGAACCAAATAAAATCAGAGAGTGTTTTTTTTTTAAGTGAATGATCACAAAATCAATGTTTACTGATGATATATACATTTCTTCAAATTTGAAGCATATGTGAAGCATGTCACATCTAATGAGATATGGTAAACAAAAAAAACTAACAAAAAACATAACAAAATAAAGAATGTAAAATGTTTCTGTTTATTACAGTTTTTCTGTTTCTTAAAATTAAAACAAACAATGGCCATATGTGGCCACCGGTATTTTGCCTACCTGTTGTTCTTTGCTAAGCCAGTAGGCTACACTGTTGGTTCCATTTAAGGCTCTGGTAAACAGGATTTAGTAATCCTGAAATTTGGTATTTGGATCACAGTGATCCAATCCAATGTTTCTTTAAAAAACTGGCATAAAAGTAAGATGGATCAGGTGATCCTGGATAGCAAAACATAGGATTTCCAAATCTGTATCAATTTGATCCAGATTAAATTTTTTGAAAAACTGGGCCCTGGGGACCTCAAAACTAGCTCTCAGGTCTTCAAAACTCAACAAACCTTTCTCATTGAATAGCTGGTCTAAAATATAAATACTGTCACTCCACTGGTTACAAGTAAAGGGTTTATTACCAGACATTAGGTGTGCATTGTGCCATATTGGGGTATTCAAATGCCACTTATTGGTATAGCGTAGTTGCTCCTCCACCTGTTTAAAGTTGGTCAATGTGTTGGTGATAATAGAACCATAGGCTAACATACACTTTTTTGGACACACACCTGCAAAGGCAAGGTCTTGCAGTCTTAGGGCCCTATTTTAACGATCTGAAACGCAAGTATCAAACGCCAAACGCAAGTAGCTTAGTGGGCGGATCTCGGGCGCTGTTGCTATTATACCGGCGGGATAAATGACTCTTGTGCCCGACGCAAATCTAAAATGGGTTGGTCTGAAGAAACTACATTACTCATAGGTGTGGTTTGGGCGTAACATGCAATAAACCAATCAGAGCGTTATCTCACATTCCATTTAAAAGCAGGCGCGCTTGCTCCATGGCGGATTGCTATTATAGTTTTTCCTGGTCTGTGGTGGAATTGTTTTCTAAAACTGCAAAATAGCACTAGGGAACGTTTGCGCCGGAACACGCCTCCTCTTTTTGCTGAACCGCTCCCAGGAGCCCAAGTTAATTCCCTAATTTACCGACGTGAGTCTGTGGAGGGAAAAGTCTGCTGTGCGTCGGTTGCAAAATAGGAATGATACATGCGTCGATGTACAAAGTCAATTGCGCTGGGTGCAAGATAGGGCCCTTAGACTTCCAGTGAGGTTTTGCTCCATTTCTCTCCATGGAACTGTAGATGAGGGGTCCATCCACACTCTAAGGGTCCGTAGCTGAAAGGCTCTGTGATACACTTTAAGGTTGGGGAGGGCCAGGCCTCCCGTGTTTGTGGTACGTTGCAGGGTAGAATATTTTAGCCTAGGTTGTCTATTATTCCAAATATACTCCAGAATTACGGTATCAAGTTTCTTCCAGAAATGTAATGGTGGGGGTAAGGGGATCATTAAGAAATTCACACAAGGAACTATGTTCATTTTAACAACAGCAATCCTGGACCATAGTGATGCTGGCAGCGCAGACCAATTGGCCAGATCCCTTTTGAACACTAGTTTCATAGTTGTCCTGGACAACTAGCTGTAGTGATGCGTGTATGGTGATGCCCAAATATGTAATTTTGCTTTGGGTTGGTATTGTACCACTAATAGCTGATGTCACCTGTCTGTTATTCAATAGAAGATTAGATTTATTCCAATTAATTTTTATAGCCGGAAATTGAGCCAAATTCGTTGAAGATCTTAAGAAGTTTTTGGAACAGAGTCCTCAAGGTCAGAGATGTACAACAGAATATCATCTGCAAATAACGATATTGAGCTGTTATTGGATTTAATCTGGACATTACATATTTTATTTTGCCTTATGGCTTGGGCTAACAGTTCAAGAGAGATCGCAAATAGCATGGGGGAGAGTGGGCATCCCTGTCACGAGCCCCGTTCGATGGGGAATGGCTGAGAATGCAAGCCATTGGTTGAGACTATGGCCATGAGATTCGCATATAAAGTATGTACCATGTCAATGAAGTTGGACCCCAAACCAAGCCTCTCCATTACTTGCCACAAGTAGTTCCACTCTAGGCGGTCAAAGGCCTTTTTCCGCAATCACTGATAAAACTGCTGCCATTGTTGGAAGGTTTTTGGCTTCTTCTATTACATGAAACAATCTGCATACGTTGTCTGCAGCGTGCCGCTTTGGTATAAAACCTGATTGGTTGGGGTGGATTAGCTTCTCAATAAAGCGTTCTAGGCAGAGTGCCAAGACATTGGAATAGAGCTTAATATCAGTCCCAATGAGGCTGATGGGCCTGTAGTTTGAGCACTCTGTAAGCCCTTTTTGGGTATGACAGAAATTAATGCAGTGTTGGTTTGTTGATGAAAAGTGCCCATCTCTATGGCCGAGGTTAAAGTTTGTAAAATGATAGGTTCTAATATGTCAAAGTATTGTAGAAGAAGTTCTGATGGAATTCCATCCAACACCGGTATTTTCCCTTTTTTAACTGTTTTTAATGCTGATTTAAGTTCCTCTAACGTTATAGGTTGACCCAGTTCTTCTGCCTCCTCTGGGTCAAGAAGAGGCAGGTTTAGCTCTTTTAGGAACTCCTGGCACTGTGTCGGATCTGAGTTGCAGGAGGACTCATACTACTTTGAATAAAAGGATTGAAAAGTGGCGCTGATATCTTTAGGATTTGTTGAGATACCTTGGTCTGTGCGGATGCTGTTAACAGCTCTGTACTTGCTTTGTTTTTAATTTCAGAGCCAGCAATTTTCTTGGTTAAAATAGTAATTTGCACTCTGTCCATTATGAATTCAGCTCTTCTTCTTAGCAAATAATTTAGCTCTGCTCGACTTGTGACTAGAAGAGTATGTGTAGATTTAGAAAAAACGCGTCTTTAGCTGACTGCTCCAGAGATTTACAACGTTCTTCCAACTCTGCAATCCTTGCCTCTCTTTTTTCTCTTCAAATTGACCACAGAGGAAGATGTGAAATCTCTAATAAATCCTTTAGTTGCTTCCCAAATGTACGCCGGGTCTGAAACTGAGTTAGTATTGATTGATATAAACTATAGGCTCTAAACTCTGCATCAAAAGCTGTGTTCTGGAGAAGGGAGTTATTGAATTGCCACCTTCTAGATCTTTCTCCTAACATATCACAATGGAATGTGGTTATCAGTGCATTGTGATCAGACAGGATTGCTGGTTCTATTGCTATCGTGTGGAACATTGCCTTAAGCTCACTGGAGCACAGAATATAATCAATGCGGGAGTGGGTGAGGTGACGTGTGGGAAAAAAGGTGTAATCCTTGCTAGTAGGATTGTGCATCCTCCATATATCTGTAAGATGGTGGGATTCCACAACTGCTTTAAACATATATGTTGTTGGGCTTTCGTGTGATTGACTCCTGATCTATCCTGATTTAAATCTAGTACCGCATTCATGTCTCCCCCTATAATTAGTGAATATTCATTGAGAGAAAGCAATTCATTGGTTAGGCGCGGGAAAAAACTTTCATCATATGTTGAACGGTGTGCATATACCGAAACAAAGGCTATCTTCCTACTCCTTATCGTGGTACATATATAAGATATCCTGCCTGATAAGTCTTTACTCTTTTGTCTATGGTGAGTGCGCATTTCCGTGACAGCAACACGATGGAGCCCTTGGTTTTGGTGTTGTCAGATGAAGCAGCAACCTTGAAAATATTTATTTTGTAGACGATTTACATCTCTTTTACGTAAATGAGACTCTTGAATAAGCACCACGTCTATGTTCTTTCTTCTTAAATAGTCCAGGAATTTAGCTTGTTTGATCAGCCCATTCAGTCCCCTGATGTTAACTGAAAGGATTGAAAACTCAGCCATTTTCAAAATTAACACGTATACATGTCTCGAGTACCCTACCGGAATTCACTGGTAAATTTGTAGCAAAGGGTGAACTGTTAGATCTAAGCAAAGTGCGGTAGAAACATAAAAAAATAAAATAAAAAGTAAAATAAATCCCTCTAACCTCTGCGACCGCAGACCCCCTTCCCTCTCTGTAAGATACGTGGCCGCATCAAACGCAGCTTGCACAAAACTCCAGCTCAAAACTTCCCCTCCTGTCTAAAGTCATAGGTTAATTGAAACAGCTCTATTGCACTCTTATGTTAAACATGAACAATGTTACAAAAACCTTAGAACTAGGTCTCAACCATCTATTACGTTCTGAAATAGGCTATGTGAAAAACAAACCAGCCATGTAGAAGAAGTAAACATAGATTATAGGATGAATGTTCATCATGTTCTTTCAGTCTATTTAAATGTTTCTTTACAGCGTGGTTCCCAAACTCACATACTATGTTTTAACCAGCTGTTAAGTTCTGAAATAGTAAAAAGCACACCAGCCTTGTGAGAGTAATAAACATAGATTATAAATTGAACAGTCTCGCGGTCATCATGTTTTCAGCCTAATTAAAGGTGCACTATGCGTTCCTGCATGACGTTACTTCTGTTGACATTCCAAGTAAATTTCAAACAAAACAGAGCAAGGTCGCCTCTCCCCCGTTTCAGTAACTGTCATGACTAATGGCGCTTTTCCATTACGTGGTACCTGCTCGACTCGCCCGACTCTACTCGCCTTTTTGGTTTTTCCATTACGAAAAAGTCCCTGGTACCTGCTAACAGGTACTTTTTTTTAGTACCACCTCAGTCAAGGTTCCAAGCGAGCTGAGCCGATACCAAAGGTGACGTGAAAGCGACAGAGGGGGGGTGTCCTGAACAAACCCGCCATTTTTAAATAGTTTAGCCAGCTGTGTTTATTTTTTTCTGCCTCCAGCTTCATTTGAAACACAATGTGTCTTCTGGCTGTGGCAACAACAACACACCTTCCACGTTCTGTGTGTGTCGTGTTAGGTCACGGCAGTTTACTGCGGTGCCGCTAAGACGACCAGCCACGCTGAGGCGGTACTAAAATCTGCAATGGAAAACGGACGCACAGTGAGGCAAGTAGAGGCGAGTCGAGCAGGTACCATGTAATGGAAAAACGCCATAACTGACTAACTGTCCCTAACCCCCACCCCCTCCCCCAACCATCTTGTTAGTGATTGGCTGGAATATGTTTGTTTTATTTTGGTCCCTATCCGGTCCCCCTAGTGTTTGTTTGACATTAAGCCCCCCTGTGTTGTCTCCCGAGACCGGGCTTTTACACAGTGTGTTCAGGGGGCAGGCAGCTAGCAGATCAAGGACGGATGCTTGTGATTTGAGATAGAAATGAAATTGCGCTGAAACCATGCAGGAACGCATACTTCACCTTTTTAAATGTTCCTTTAAAGCTCAGCTGCCAAACTTACATACAGTGTCCTCGAGTCAGACTTGGACAGCATTCCAGATACTGCTAATCCGCAGCGGCCGGGTCCGCCAGCCCCAACTCCAGCACCAGACAAGGCAAGCCCTGTTTTGTAAAGAGGTGATCCACTCCGGTAGCTGATTTTGCAGGAATCGAACTGGGTCATCTTTTTCACTACCCTCTTTCAGTCCAATGATGCGTACATTGTTGCATCTCGATCTATCCTCCATTTCGGCTAGCTTAAACTCAAATTTCTTCTGATCATCAATGCAGGCTTTCACTGTGTTTCTCATCTGCCTGTTGTCTCCCTGCGTCTCGTCTAGTCGTTGCACCAGGTCCCGTACCGTAGCTCCCTGCCTGCAAAGGTAGCGAGACCTGCTTTTTTGCGCCTGCAGGCATTCCACAAACTGTGTTGACAAATAAAATGATTGACGTCGAATAAGAAAGAATAGACCTGTTTTTTAATAAAAATGCGGAGGTGGGTGCGGAGCCTCAGTTCTGAGCAACCATTGCGATCGTCGGTCACGTGACGTCTCATCTTATACACTTCTCATTTTTGCAAGAGGATGTGGATGTCTTCTTTGCTGCAATTGAACAGATGTGTTCATTTATTTCACCTCTTCATCAGGAAACCTTAAAGATTAAAAAAAAGGTTCCTTCATGGAAGTCAAATACTATGAAAAAAAATTTTTAACACACACACAGCAGTTCTCTGGGGTATAAAGCGCGGTGGAGCTCATCTCCCTTTTTCCTCCACTTACTCTTTCATCCCTGGTCTCCCTTGGGATTTCTTGACTCCGTTATTCCTTCTCTCTCCACTTCCCAGTCAGGATGCTGCATTTCTCCATTTTCACCCTCTCCTCTTTCTACTTTGTCTTTCAGAATCAATCCCAAGGATTGCTATAATCCTATTCCACAGTTTCTTTTCTCCCCCTTTCTCCTGCACACCCCACCGCCCCCTCTACTTTCCCCCCTGTGGGGTTTTATTCTTGATGAACTGCCGCCTCACAACTGTTTGCATCCTGCCCTCCGATGCCTCATCCTCATCATCTTCAGAGAATAGAGAAATTCAATATGATGCTGTCATAATTGCAGGGGCAGGGTGAGAGAGACGGAAAGAGAGAATGCGACAGACGAAAAGAGATAAGTAGACGAGTGCAAAAAAAGAGGTGGGAGTTGGAAAGGATAAAATCTATATTCATTCCCTCTAACGTGCCAGCGATAACCACAGAGGCCAAGCTCCTCTTTTCAAAGCTGTCTAAACGAGGGCGCAGCTAAAAGCCCTTCAAGCCTTTCAGCCAGGCCTTGCCACAGCTAGCTTGTCAATACAGCATGGCCACAGGCTCAGAAAGAATAACAAATACAACAACAAAAATGGAAAAAATAGACACACACCCAAGCGCCAAGCGCAAGTCTGACGTACAGTTTCTGTGTTCTCTTGTCTCTAACAGCATGCAAGTATCAAGTCTGCATCCATCATAGATTCCTCAATTACTTGAGTTTGAAACAGGAGAAATACAGGAGCCTTAACAGGGCAGTTTGTTGCTGAAATTACACACAGATAGAAGGGAAATGGGCTGAGAGAGACAATGAAATGATGGGGGACAGGGATGTAGAGGTACATGTGCATTAGTGTAGGCTGTGAGAAAGGAAAAGGTGTAGGTGAAAGTATAGCCATGCATGGAAAATAGTGCTTCATTGCCTTGTCATCAAACAGATGATGTCCTGTACATTCTTAGTAAATAAGGACATTTCTTGGAGATTCAGTGAGTTGCAAGCTGTCTGTAACACACAAGGATCTGCCTCTCTGTAGCTTTGCAGTATTAAAATAACTGCCAGTCAATCTTACATTTCACATACTATGAAAATGCCTCTATAGGCAGATATTTTGCATTAGGCCTCAGTATTGCATTTCTTTTTATTTTAAGTCATCAATAATGTAAGCAGGAAAGGGCTTTTAAACACTGTCCAGCTGTAGTGTGCACATGAAAAATGTTAGTAATAGGAGAATTATGACTGAAAATGTCTTTTCTTTGCACTTTGGGTTATTTCTTTGGAGGTGCATCAGCTCTCATAACAGCTTGACAATGAGAAAATAATGCATCAGGGGCCTGTGGTCCCTACCAGTTTGCCAAAGACAAGTGAATTAGGACCACAAACTGGCATCAGTATTTTAGTAATCACACTATTGTGTGCTGTACAGTCAGAAACATTTTTAAATACAATAAAAGTCAATAATAAGCCAATAATTTATGAAGAAGTCACTATTCAAAGCACTTCTATTCATATCAGTAGAACCGACAGAGAATCATAGAAAACCCCATGTAGCAATTAAATGTAAAGGGGATTTTATGCTGGGAATACGAGGGGTTATCAGTGTTATCTTATGTTGGGCATGGAGAAAGAAATGGCAACAATACAATAGCAAGCCTTTGTCACAAACTTTGGACATTTTGTTTTATTCACCTTTATTTTATCAGGCAAGTCATTAAGAACAGGTTTTTATTTACAATATTGGCCTGACACGTGGCAAAGCCACTTAGGGAAAGGGAATGAGGGCTAGAAAATAAAATGCATTAGAAAAACATACAGTTTAAATGACTTGAAATACAACACAGACAGCAGTAAATGTGTATACCTATTGATACACAGGTACATAGGTGAAGAGGGAGAAACCATACAAATATTTAGCTGGAAAGATATTTATTTAGCTGGAAAGATATGATGTGGAAAAGCAACAGCATATGTCAGTAACATGGAGTTTAAAAGATGGGGCATTGCCCAGAAATGGAGGGGGTGTTCTTTAACAAAGGGACACTATAGAGTTGCATTGTGAGAAGTGTAGGACAGAGATGTTCACAAGTAATTTTTTGCAAGTCCAAGTCAAGTCTCAAGTCTTTGAGGGGCAAGTTCAAGTCAAGTCTTTTGCCACAAGTCCAAGTCAAGTCTCAAGTCTCTGGCCATCTGATCTGTCCCTAACACTGTATTGTTAAATCTTATGAATTCAAAACATGTCCTGTAGCTACCATCCATACAGTACAGTATCAAAATCACTTGTAGGGTAACGTCATGGGGTCTACTTAACACATCCCTTTAGCCCTCGGACCTGGTGAAATATTAACCTAAGTCTGTCACATCATATGGATACAACTATAAAGATACAATCTGCCTGTTCCCAGCATTAGCACAACACTTCGCGATGGTTAGCTTATTACCTGTGACGATATATGCTAAATGTAACGTCTCTTTCACTCAAAAAAATGTCTAATGTCGAAGTGGAAATCAAGAGAAAAGTGGCAGCGCCACACCAGTTACAGAACAACATGCATCTCAGTGTCAGTCCAAATTACGCACAATAAGCAGTATGAACTCACTGATGTAATGCCATTTATTTTTTAAGTGTTAGTAGGCTCAGTGAAACTGAGTCCAGCGCGAGGGAGATCCGACTCAGAGAAGGAGAGGTTAGTGAGGCCAGAGTCTCCACGGCAGGTGACAGTGCGCACGGATCCGCTGTGCCACGCATGGATGAAATAATGAAATAGTAAATAGGACTACAGTAACAGAAATATGTGCAGAATTAAGACAGTCAATACGGCCCAGTGTTTGGTGGACCGGCTACACCTTGTTCACTTAATACCCTACAAATCATCCACGGGATCAATTACGCATCACATGAGTTTACCCCCCCCCCGACACAGCGTTTGTTCCTGGGGAGATGGATCCGTGCGTCCCGCCTCCTGTGCGCCATGGATGTCTGAGCCTCAGCAACTACTAACTATAAGATACAATGTGCCTGTTCTCAGCATTAGCACAACACCTTGCGATGGTTAGCTTGTTACCTGTGACGATATATGCTAAATGTAACTTCTCTTTTCACATTAGTGTGTGAGTGACTGACCTATTTAGGTGCTTTTTGAGATGCCTGATGAAGTCCGACGTTGTTGATCCGGCATCATTTATCTTGGTGCCACACACTTTGCATGTAGCTGTTAGCTTACTGCCTCTGTTTACCAAGTTATTGAAAGCAAAACTAATGAAAAAAGGTACAACTCCAGGAGGATTTGGTGTCGCCATCGGCAATGCATTTTTTTATATGTGAGTGCGCGCACATAGGCGCATGCGTTACGTTGCACATTATGGCAAAGGGCAGGGGACATGCAGCTCGTCATACGTTTCCCCGTATATGCGCCAATAAAAGAAAATAGAAATACATGAATACATTTTTATTTAAAAAGCTATAATTGCATGAAAACAGGTTGTTGACGAGTCTCGAAGCTCGAGTCCGAGTCAAGTCTGAAGTCTTTTGGGTCGAGTCGCAAGTCAAGTCTGAAGTCTTTTGGGTCGAGTCCGAGTCAAGTCTGAAGTCAGCTGTTTGTGCGACTTAAGTGCGACTCGAGTCAGAGTCTCAGACTCGAGTCCCCATCTCTGGTGTAGGATGCAGCGTTTTTGGGGCTTGACCCATACTGCAGTCTATGTCAGGTTATCTCAGCCTCTTGTCTCTTGCAAGTCCCCCAACTTTATGGATATGACATACTAAATGAATGCAGTACCCCTTAAAGTATTGAGGGATCTACAGCTAAATGGCAGATTTTTTTGATGCAAAAGTTTTTTGGTTGATTTTGATTTATAGAAATGCAAAGAAATAGTGTGCTAACTCTGTTTGGCATAGAGGTTATAAACATGTTACACCTGGACATTCTTGACTTTCTTTTGACGAGCATAAATATTCCAGTTTTTGTGTTTTTGCAATATTACATAACACACAGATACGCCATTATAGATATCAGCTTTACATGAACATTTATTCCAAAAAATGGATCATGGACATACCAGTGCAGCCCCCCAAAATGAACATGTATTATCTAAAAAGAGTGATGACAGGTTGCAGTTGCCTTGAATTATGGCCCTCTCACTAAAAGCTCTGATTAAATTGTCAGAACAGGAGCATTTCCATTTCCCCTTGTTTATTCGATAACCAAACAAAATAAATCCAAGGTTTTTGCAGCAGCTCTTGAGGAACATGGACATAATTTATTCAGTATCTTGATGAACTGCATTTTGAAATATGTAAATCTGTTGAGTTGTTAATATTATTGTTAATGATCATATTGACTAAGTGAATACAGCAATCAAAAGGTGACTGTGTTGAAGGTGCTCTTATACCTTCTACACACAGAAACATGAGACAACACACTGCTGTGATCACTGGGGAACTGAGCTGATCAATAACAAGTAAATGATGAACTCCAGCTGCCTCAAGCTTGAGCATTACTGAATATTTACTATTGGCATTACACTGAGAATATCTTGTTCAAGAGCCACTGGCAATAAGGTGCAGATGGCTGTTGTGCTATACCTTTAAAAACAATATTGTGACAGGGCAGCTGTAGTATGGGTCAGTGGTTCTGTGATGCTGCTTCGATCTACAACAGATGGGGCCCCTGCAACAGCGCTGGAAATCCCCTGGTATGCCCACAAAAAACAACACTGAACTCTCTGCCTCCATTTTACATTCAGGAACTGTGTTTATTTGAATAACTCCTCCAAACCCATTATCTAATGGCATGACTCAATGAGTCACTATCCCCCAGATACTGCTGAGGGAGAAACATTGGGTTTTTGGCAAAAAGTGATTTCAATGCAGTAGAAAATAGTTTCAAATTAATTTCAGTGAAACAGAATATTGGAATGATTACAGCACTTCAAATCTGCATATCTACAGGGGGAATATTTGACTCTGTGAGAATTACCTTGACACACGTAAAAGCCAAGGATTTTCTCAACAGTACTCACTTTTCTGCAGGAGGATTTGGAAAAGTTAACCGATTTTCAACAAAAACTTTAAATAACCATTAGCTCATGTATCACTTATTAACACCAATGCTTCATGCTCACCGGACTGTGACCACATCCGGTTGGATTTTCACTTGAACTCACCAGAGAGTGTAACTGTTGAACGTGATCCTCTGGGGCCCTATGAATAAGCAGATGTGTCTAAGAGAGGGCCTTATGAGAAAACAACATTGAAACAATGAACTAAGTGTGACTGAGATTTGTATTCTATGTAAGTGAGATAGTGTTGATGCTGAAAATTACCCCTTTGCCTATCAAAAGAAAGCACACCATGGTTACTGATTGATAGCAGATTTGTGTGTTTTTAATACAAGGACAATTAATTTCTTATTGTTTGTGATCAACAGAGTACAGCCACTTTATCGCTTTTTAGTCTATTAACCAATCAGACAAACAAAACGTAACATTGAATTATTGCCTTGCCTAAACTTTTAGCCTACATTATACTGTAAAATGTTTTTCTTTTCTTCTTGCACTCACATTCAGCCACTACTTAAATCAGAGACGTTCTGAGGTGCCAAACATTCCTACCAACCACCACAGGACAACCATTACTGATATGTAGGCTATATTGTATTTTTGCAGGCATAGTTTTGACAAAGCTGTGTATATGTGTCATTTTATATCTTCAAAATGAAGCCAAAAAAAAAAAAGAATTGTTCTACTTTTATTACAAATTGGAGAGTTTGAAACTCCGGGCTATTTTGGTGTCATTCAAATCTGGCAACCCCGGGCAAGGGAGCTAACCAGAAACTATTTGTAAGCCAATACACCCAGAAGAATAACATAATTTATTCACAAACCTTGGACGTATGAAAAACAAAAACAAAAATGGGTAAATTGGTCTACTGAGTCTCATTTTCACCACATTAGAATGAGTTAATGTTTGTAGAAAGCCAGTTGATGCTCCGACTTTTGCCTTTTGCCATCTGCTAAGCATGGAGGATCTGAATAGGCATAGGCTGCTGTGTTCTTGCAGCCATTAGGTCCAATGATGGCTCTGCAGGGTCACATAACAACAAGGCAGTATGAGGCCATTTTATGTGACCAGATGCACCCTATGGTGCCAACACGGTTCCTCCATGATGTTCTCCATATTATGATTACGACTCCATACTGCAAACACTGCTCAACTAGGGCGGTTTCAGAAAACACTAGGATGATGTTGAAATATTCACACTGACCCAAAATCGGCATATCAATCCATAAGTGAACCTTTTATGGGAGTGCAGTAGAGGAAGTGGATGTCAATCTTCTTAAATCCTCCAAGAAATAAAGGTTTTCCTTCTTTAGTAATGACCCTGTGTTTTATCAAGGTGCTTCCATGGGCAGGAGGGAATAAGTGTGTTTAAAGTGACTTTTAATATTTATAAAATGTTAGGCATTTGAATAGAGAAAAATACA
>NC_135874.1:12618038-12635538 GCF_031162955.1 Sander vitreus
ATTAAAGGTTCCTCCTATTTCACTAACAGTGTTGTGCACTTGTCTGACTAATCAGCATATCCTGTTGTTTGAATGAGGTTTAACAGTGTTATGCAACAGTGTTCCATAACACTAATCATTAAGTTCAATTGATTGGCACATTAATCAGATGATTTAATTGGACAAGCACATGAATGCTAATAAGTGTCTGATTTGACAGAAGCAGAAAGCTGTTATTAGATCGTACATCATCATTACCCACAAACTACTGTACCCTGTGTGAATACAAAGTATGAATATGTAATTGCATGGCTTACCTCTACGCACAGTCTCGGTTCTGGAACCATACTCCTGAATAGGGGTTGGACTCTTTTCTTCTCCGGAGTTGCCCAGGGTGTGAGGCGCCGGGTGGGTGTGGGGATACTCACAAGCCCCCGGCTGAGCGCCGCTACAATGGAGTTCACCCCGGTGGACGAGAGGTTCGCAGAGCTGTTAACCGATCACCATCTGGTGGTGAGTTGGGTCAGGGGGTGGGGGGAAGACTCTGGACAGACCTGGTAAGCCCAAACAGGTAGTGCGGGTAAATTGGGAACGTCTGGAGGAGGCCCCTGTCCGACAGACTTTCAACTCACACCTCCGGCGGAGCTTTTCGTGCATCCCTGTGGAGGCTGGGGGCATTGAATCCGAGAGGACGATGTTCAAAGTTTCCATTGCTGAAGCTGCGGCAAGGAGCTGTGGTTTTAGGGTCTTAGGTGCCTCAAGGGGCGGTAACCCACGAACACCGTGGTGGACACCGGTGGTCAGGGAAGCCGTCCGACTGAAGGAGTCTTTCGGGGATATGTTATCCCGGAGGACACCAGATGCTGTTGCAGGGTACCGAAGGGCCAGAAGAGCTGCAGCCTCTGCCGTGAAAAGCGGGGAACCATTCAAGCTGTGTACAGTAAGGATGGGACGCTGTTGACCTCAACTGAGGAGGTAATAGGGCGGTGGAAGGAGCACTTTGAGGAACTCCTAAATCCAACTAATACACCCTCTGTCAGAGGCAGAGCTGGAGGATGATGGGGGATTGTCGTGAATTTCCCTGGTGGAAGTCGCTGAGGTAGTCAGACAACTCCACAGTGGCAAAGCCCCAGGGATTGATGAGATCCGTCCAGAAATGCTGAAAGCTCTGGGTGTGGAGGGGCTGTCTTGGTTGACACGCCTCTTCAACATTGCGTGGAAGTTTGGGACAGTACCTAAGGAGTGACAGACAGGGGTGGTTCCCCTGTTCAAAAAGGGGGACCAGAGCGTGTGTGCCAATTACAGGGGTATCACACTTCTCAGCCTCCCTGGTAAAGTCTACTCCAAGGTGCTGGAAAGGAGGATTCGGCCGATAGTCGAACCTCGGGTTGAAGAGGAACAATGCGGATTCCGTCCTGGTCGTGGAACAACGGACCAGCTCTTTACTCTCGCAAGGATCCTGGAAGGAGCCTGGGAGTATGCCCAACCAGTCTACATGTGTTTTGTGGATCTGGAAAAGGCGTATAACCGGGTCCCCCGGGAGATGCTGTGGGAGGTGCTGCGGGAGTATGGGGTGAGGGGGTCCCTTCTCAGGGCCATCCAATCTCTGTATGACCAAAGCGAGAGCTGTGTCCGGGTTCTCGGCAGTAAGTCGGACTCGTTTCAAGTGAGGGTTGGCCTCCGCCAGGGCTGCGCTTTATCACCAATCCTGTTTGTAATATTTATGGAGAGGATATCGAGGCTTAGTCGGGGTGGGGAGGGGTTGCAGTTCGGTGGGCTGGGGATCTCATTGCTGCTCTTTGCAGATGATGTGGACCTGATGGCATCATCGGCCTACGACCTTCAGCACTCACTGGATCGGTTCGCAGCCGAGTGTGAAGCGGCCTTGGGGTCTTGTTCGCGAGCGAGGGGACAATGGAGCGGGAGATTGGTCGGAGAATCGGCGCAGCAGGTGCGGTATTACATTCAATTTATCGCACTGTTGTGACGAAAAGAGAGCTGAGCCAGAAGGCAAAGCTCTCAATCTACCGGTCAATTCTCGTTCCTACCGTCACCTATGGTCATGAAGGCTGGGTCATGACCGAAAGAACGAGATCCAGGGTACAAGCGGCCGAAATGGGTTTCCTCAGGAGGGTGGCTGGTGTCTCCCTTAGAGATAGGGTGAGAAGCTCAGTCATCCGTGAGGAGCTCGGAGTAGAACTGCTACTCCTTTTGCGTCGAAAGGAGCCAGTTGAGGTGGTTTGGGCATCTGGTAAGGATGCCCTCTGGGCGCCTCCCTAGGGAGGTGTTCCAGGCACGTCCAATTGGGAGGAGGCCTCGGGGAAGACCCAGGACTATAGGTGGAGGGATTATATCTCCAACCTGGCCTGGGAACGCCTCGGGATCCACCAGTCAGAGCTGGTTAATGTGGCTTGGAAAAGGGAAGTTTGGGGTCCCCTGCTGGAGCTGCTGCCCCCGCAACCCGACCCAGGATAAGCGGACGAAGATGGATGGATGGATGGATGTGTATTTCTCAGATAAAGTTCCTTAAGCTTGTGTATCACAGATAATTATGAGTAGCAGTAAATGGGGCAAAGTTAATCTCAGAGAATATGAAATTAGATTTAACTTGAAGGGTAGAGGAAGGTGTGAGGTTTTGTTGTTTCTTTCTTTTGGTCTGCATCAGCACTTTCTCCAGCCGGCTTTATTTAGCAGTTAGCGACATCATTAGCGAGAGTCTTGGGCAGTATCTGACCTTTTCACCTCTTAGCAATTGCACCCTGCATCATTTCCTGCATGTTTGGTCTAGTCCCTGTGGTATTCTGAAAATTCATTAGTAAGGTGACAGAGCAGTAAATGTCTTTTTCTAAGACAGCACTGCTGAGAAAACAACTGTCCAGTAGGAAGTAGCGTTCTGTGTTTTCTGAAAACCTTTACAGGTTATCAGCAAATAAAATCCCCAAACAATCAACGGCTGTGATAAACGTTACATAAAATGTAAATTATTGTAAATTAGTAAGTAACATTGAAAATGATCTATGCATTATGTCACATTGCTGGCTCTCTTTATGTCCCCTTGTTGTCCCATGGTTGGACTGATCAGCTCCCCTCTCCAGAGGGCTGGCGCTCTGCCCGGTGGTAAACTCCAGGCCCTGCGGAAATAGATGGATCAATTGATTGTCAGCATATGCAGCTGAAGGGATTTAAACTATGCTAGGCACAACTCAAACATGTGCCACCGTCCTGAATATGTTTAATTGATCCATTGGTCTGTGGCTCCTTCTATTACTGTTCTAATAGGCCATACAAACAAAACTGTAACCAGAACCCTATACTGTGGATGTATAGTTAATACATTTATCACAAAAATGGTAAGTTTGGCACTGATTAGAAGAAACATTTAAAACAGAAAATACATGCTTATCAATGAAATGAATGAATGAAACTAATGACAAGTTTGCCACCTACTTGTCTAGCACTCCCTTGCCTGCAGGTGCAGTGACTGACAAAATGTAGAAAACAAGTGCACATGTAAATGTAGTTACACTGTAAGCCTGTGAATAAAGAAAAACAATTAGTTATCAGGTAACTTTGGGAAGCTACTGCACCTTTTGATATACAGCATTTGACACATTTATGTTGTTAACAATGATTGCACACTTCTATAATGAATAGCCTCAACGAGAATACAACAGCTCCATTTGGAAATATCAGTAAGATGATGCTCTATCAATTGAGTTATACACAGGATTTTAAGATTCATTGATCTTAAAGGACAATCTGTAGAAGTGAAGAGAAATATGCAATGCAAGACCATTAGAAGTATCTCCATCCACATGTTTTGTCTGAGACTAAAACCAATATTGCAGCCAGATATATACAGATGTATGTGTGTTTGACAAACATGTCACACCTTCTCGCAGTCTGTGCAGAAAGATCTGGGGAACGTAGATGTGTTTTCGTCCGTTTCATGTGGCTTTCCTTTATTCACGGTCCCTGGTGATCCATCAATTTCTGTGTGAGAGTACGTGTTGCAGTCAGTTGATTCTAAAACATTGTGTTCATGCCAAATAAAAGGGCAAATGCTGAAAGGTGTGGCAGCTGTATTCTTGGCATTGCACCGCCTCTCCCTGCAACTGTTATCAATATAGAGCACATGTGGGAAGAAGAAAATGAGAGAGACTTCCAGACAGTCTAGGAGAAATGAAAACAGCATTTAACATAAAGACAGATAGGCTGTTAGCAGACTGATTGTTTAATTCAGCTGTTGTCTGGAACCACTTGCTACAGTGTACACCTAGACACAGTCTGGGCATAACTGCAGGTGCTTTAATTAGAAACTAAATAATGAAACAGAATGGACTGGAGTGAGCCTAAAGCAGGAAAAAAGGACCAGTGGCCAGACTGAGGGGGGAAGAAAGGCTTCTTAATCATAGCTTTGTGCCTTGAAGCATGGTAAGTTTGAATGAATGATTGAAAACCAATCATAAATGGTGGTACATTAATACTGCAGGATGCCAGATGACCTTTTCCTTTTGAACTGAGTGAAAAATGACATTCCAGCTGAAAAATTTGATGGCGTTTAAAATAAAACAACTTATTACGCATTTCCCCCCTCCTTTAAAGCCAATCCCTTAAGAAATTTCAATTAAATTGTCCGACTGAGTTCTTCACTTACTTTCCTTAATCTTTCTCTTGGCTTGTGGCAAAGTGTGATTTTTTTTTTTTTTCCTAAATGTCATTTCCAATTTAATAGAAGTGCATTTATGTTCCCCTATGTTAGGAATTAAAATTGAGTTCTTTATGGGCGGAGATGCATACTGCTATGGTTGAGCACCCCTTCATTCAAACTCTCTGTACCTTGAAGGTGAATAGTCCAGTGCTTATGTGAACTCCATAAATTGAGTTGTAAGACTTCTCCTTTTTGTGTTGGTGAAGGTGAGGCTCCAGACTTGCCATTGAGAAGGTGTTTGCTCCCGGTGAATTATAGATGCAGTCAGTCTGGATGAGTCAATTCACTCAGAGGGTTATATTTTCTCAGGAGACATTAAACTCTCTGTGATGAGTATTATCTCCATTAAGAAAGGCAATGTCATGGCCATTTATGATTATTTTTTACAAAAATCCAAATAAGACCCTGGCAATTTGATGCAACTGCTCTGGTAATGCTATAAACAAAAAGCACCATCATCCCTCATACATGTCATGACTCAAATATGACTCATGGCTACTGACAGATCAGAAATCTTTTAGACTTTCTCAGCGAGGCCTTGTGATTCTGGGCTTCAGATTCGGAGATATTAGAGACTCTAATGAGGACAGCCCAGAGATCTGTGGACCGTGCAACCCCTCCTCTCATTTTTCCACAACATGAAAAGACAAGCAGAGAACCGCCTACAACCCATCCCCGAATAAATGATGAAGCTTTTTGTGCCTGCAAAACTTTTTTTGGGAACCACCCAACATTCCCTTTGGACACAAAGCAATCCTTCACATCAAAACTAAAAGACGTTTTGTTCGTGCTGCCCCTAAAGGATTATTCCCAGCTGACACACAGCTTGTTAGTCGTCCACCCCCACCCCCCCCCCCCTCTCCCCCGCCTACCCCCAGAAGCTGTCCCTAGGACATTTGGCATGAGGAGAGACACAGACAGTTATGTAAATGATAATGAGTGCCTGGCATTGGACTGATGGAGCCCATGGGTGTTCTCGGCTCACTGTCTTCGAATGCAAAGATGCGCATGTGCATCATTATTGTCCTAAATTAGTACATGCATCTCTCAGTCTTCAGGCCTGTGCTGATGGCTTGTCATTCATGGTTGGTTAAACAAGGCTGGTCAGTCAATGTGTGCCCTCTAGTTGCATTCAACCTTGCTTTCAGCCACATCAGCCTATGGCTAACAAGTTGCCACCCTGTGCTGTTCATGGACAATTCTGTGGTTCTGACATGACTCAATCATGCTTTGCTTTCATATTTGAAGATTACTGACATGTTAATTGATCGGCCAGTAAGCCATGCTCGCCTTAGTTACTGTTGCTACACCTGTCAAGCATGCAGTTAACATAATTATAATTGTGGCAGATTTAATACTAGGAAATCATGGTCATTTTAAACAATGGGTTTCTTGACTTTTGACAGAAATGGACAAAAGCAGACCTCATTTTTTGATAGCAACTGTCAGTTTTGCCGGAAGAAATGACAGCTGTCACTGGCCGATTTTAGCAAGCTATTAGCTATATTAGTATCTATCTGTTCATTTCAGTTCATTTTAACTTCTTGAGTTGGTTTTATTGTCTGAGTTGAATGGAATGAAAACCTATACATTTGATAGCTAAATACACAATATGATAGCATGCTAATTCAGTAATGCAAAAAAAGACTACATGTCCCTGGCAAAAAGTCAGCAGTTGATAAAGGATGTAGCACACCTGGAAGTAAAGGTGCTGCATGTTCTTGTATTGCAGTATAGTACAGTATTACACGTAACGCCATTCAAAAGTTTACAATAGAAATACAAAATATGTTACTTGAAAAAAATACACAAGTTAGATTAACTTCAAACAGTACGTTTCAGTTTTACGTGAGAAAAAGTTGCAGTAGCAGTTAGCATCTAAGACTGGTATCTGGTCACACGCGGTGGATGTGGCAGCCCTGAAATGAGCTTTTTAAAAATGTAACCTGTAAACTTTCACTCAATAACAGTGAATGATATGCTAGCCTTGGATGCAATGCAAGGTTATTACTGTAGGTAAACCAGGTAATCTCAAGTAAACTGAGCAGACAAAGTTTAATCCATTTTTGTTTTTGTGTTTTTGGCTTTGGAGAGGTAATAATAAGACACGCTCCATGCCGAGAGACTCTTACTACAGCCCCATGTGGAGAAATCCAAAACTTCAAAGGCGAGGGGAGAACACGTGACCGACGATTGCATGGCTGCTCGAAGCTGAGGCTCCTCGCCCACCTCCGCATTTTCATTAAAAACCAGGTCTGTTCTTTTTTATTCGTCAACCATTTCATTTGTTACCACGGTGACTGAGTGGAATGCCTGCAGGAGCGAAAAAACAGGTCTCGCTGCCGTTTATCCGAGCACAGAACTCTGCCAACATGGCGACGGCTAGCAAGGATACTGATGCTAACGCGGACCTACGCATGGAGGAGGTTATAACCAAGGTCCTGGAAAAACAACAAAGTGTGCTTCAATCAGCGGTCCGCATCGCAGTGAAGGAAGCATTAGCAGAACTTGACACCTCGCTAGAACACATCAGGACAGAGCTTGAGAGGCAGGGAACTACAGTATGAGACCTAGTGCAACGACTAGACGAGGCGCAGAGAGACAACAGACAGATGAGAAACACGGTGAAAGCCTGCATTGATGACCAGAAGAAATTTGAGTTTAAGTTAGCCGAAATGGAGGACAGATCAAGAAGAAACAATGTGCACATCACTGGACTGAAAAGAGGGCAGCGAAAAAGATGACCCAGTATGATTTCTGCAAAATCAGTTCCTTACGGAACAGGCCTACCATCGAAATTGACAGGGCACACAGAATCTACGGCAAGGGTACAACGATGCGCACGCTGATTTTCAGGTGTTTGAGATACCAGAACCGCCAAGCAATTATTCAAGGGGCAAGACAAGTACACCGATTCGTGATTCCAACGCAACGCTGCACTTTGAGCCTGACTACAGTGCTTTCACTATCCAGCGGCGCCAGGAATTTGTAGGAGTGCAGTGTAAGCTGCATGCTAAAGGCATCCCAAACTTTCTTATTTATCCGGCAACTCTGAGTAACCCACGGAGGGAGAACGCTCACATTCACTACACCCAAGGAGGCGGACAGGCTCTGTCGGGATCTGGATATGGAGGAGGACGACGCGGGCCGCTTCACAACCGGACCGGGCGCTGTCATTGGACCCAGAGGGTGGCGTGGGGACCTTTTGTCCAGTGCTGGAGCCTGGGCTGGCGGACCCGGCAACTGTGGATTAGTGTATCTGGAACACTGTGCAAGTTTGACTCGAGGACACTGCATGTAAGTTTGGCAGCCTAGCTTTAAAGGAACGTTTAATTAGGCTGAAAACGTGATGGACACGGACTGCTCACTTTACATAGCCTATTTCAGAAATGAATAGCTGGTTGGAACATAGTATGTGAGTTTGGGAGCCAAGCTGTGAGCCAAGAACACTTATCTTATAATCTATATTTCCTTCTCTTACATGGCTGGTTTTTCTCACACAGCCTACTTCAGAGCTTAATAGCTGGTTGAAACATAATATATGAGATTGGGAACCGAGTTATAAGGAACATTTGATTAGACTGCATCTTATAATCTATGTTTACTACTCCTACATGGCTGGTTTGTTTTTCACACAGCTTATTTCAGAACTTAATAAAGTTAGATGGTTGGGACTTAGTTTTAAGGTTTTTTTGTAACATTGTTACATGTTTAACATAGGAAAGCACTAGACCTGTTTCAGTTAACCTGTGACTTTAGACAGGAGGAGCAGTTATGAGCTGGAGTTTTTGTGCGAGCTGCGTTTGACACGTATCTTACAGAGAGGGAAGGGGATCTGCGGTCTCGGAGGTCTAGGGGATTTATTTTATTTTTTATGTTTTCACCACACATTGCTTAGATCTAACAGTTCACCCTTTGCTACAAATTTATCAGTGAATTCCGGTAGGGTACTCAAGACATGTATACGTGTAAATTTTGAAGATGGCTGAACTTTCAATCCTTTCAGTTAACATCAAGGGGCTAAACGGACCGATCAAACGAGCTAAATTTCTGGACTATTTAAGAAGGAAGAACATAGACGTGGCGCTTATTCAAGAGTCACATTTACGTAAAAGAGATGTAAATCATCTACAAAATGAATACTTCAAAGTTGCTGTTACATCTAGTGACAACACCAAAACCAAGTGCTCCATTGTGTTGCTATCACGGAAGATATGTCACCATAGACAAAAGTAGTAAAGACCTATCAGGTAGGATATCATATATATGTACTACGATAAGGAATAGGAAAATAGCCTTCGTTTCGGTATACGCACTGGCTACATATGATAAAAGTTTTCTTCCTGCGCCTAATCAATGAATTGCTTTCTCTCAATGAATATTCACTAATTATAGGGGGAGACATGAATGCGGTACTATAGATCAGGGGTCAACCACACGAAAGCCCCAAAACACATATCGGATATGTTTAAAGCAGTTGTGGAATCCCACCATCTTACAAATATATGGGGGATGCACAACCCTACCAGCAAGGATTACACCACCTTTTCCACACGTCACCTCACATACTCCCGCATTGATTGTGTTGTGCTCCAGTGAGCTTAAGGCAATGTTCCACACGATAGCAATAAAACCAGCAATCCTGTCTGATCACAATGCACTGATAACCACATTCCATTGTGATATGTTAGGAGAAAGATCTAGAAGGTGGCAATTTAATAATTTCCTTCTCCAAAACACAGCTTTTGATACAGAGTTTAGTGCCAAGCTGGCGGAAATTCTATCAATCAATACTGACTCAGTTTCGGACTCAGCGTACATTTGGCAAGCCACTAAAGGATTTATTCGAGATTTCACATCTTCCTTTGCAGTCAATTTGAAGAAAAAGAGAGAGACAAGGATTGCGGAGTTGGAAGAATGTTGCAAATCGTTAGAGCAGTCTCTAAAGCCGTGTTTTTCTAAATCTACACATACTCTTTTAGTCACAAGTCGAGCAGAGCTAAATGATTTGCTAAGAAGGAGAGCTGAATTTACTATTTTAATGGTTGCAAACCAAGCAAATTGCTGGCTCTAAAATTAAAACAAAGCGAGTCCAGAGCTGCTATCAACAGCATCCACACGGACTGAGGTATCTCAACGAATCCTAAAGATATCACCGCCACTTTCCAATCCTTTTATTCAAAGTTGTATGAATCCTCCTGCAATCCAGATCCGTCACAGTGCCAAAAGTTCCTGAAAGTGCTAAATCTGCCTCTTCTTGACCCAGAGAAGGCAGAAGAACTGGGTCAAACTATAACGTTAGAGGAACTTAAATCAGCGTTAAAAACAGCTTAGAAAGGGAAAACGCCGGGTTTGGATGGAATTCCATCAGAACTTTTACTACAGTACTTTGACATACTAGGACCTATCATTTTACAAACTTTAACCTCGGCCATAGAGAGGGGCACCTTTCATCAACAAACCAACACTGCACTAATTTCTGTTATACACAAAAGGGGCAAAGATCCTACAGAGTGCTCAAACTACAGGTCCATCAGCCTCATTGGGACTGATATTAAGCTCTATTCCAAAGTCTTGGCACTACGCCTAGAATGCTTTATTGAGAAGCTAGTCCACCCCGACCAATCAGGGTTTATACCAAAGCGTCACGTTGCAGACAATATATGCAGATTATTCCATGTAATAGAAGAAGCCAAAAACCTTCCAACAACGGCAGCAGTTTTATCACTGGACGCGGAAAAGTCTTTTGACCGCCTAAAGTGGAACTACTTGTGGCAAGTAATGGAGAGGCATGGTTTGGGAGCCAAATTCATTGACATGGTATGTACTTTATATGCGAATCCCACAGCCATTTCCCAATCGAACGGGGCTCGCGACAGGGATGCCCGCTCTTTGCGATTTCTCTTGAACCGTTAGCCTAAGCCATAAGGCAAAACAAAAATGTTAATGTCCAGATTAAATCCAATAACAGCTCAATATCATTATTTGCAGATTATATTTTGCTGTACATCTGACCTTGAGGACTGACAGACAGGTGACATCAGCTATTAGTGGTACAATACCAACCCAAAGCAAAATTACATATTTGGGCATCACCATACACGCATCGCTACGAGTTGTCCAGGACAACTATGAAATTATACTAAGTAGTGTTCAAAGGGATCTGGCCAATTGGTCTGCGCTGCCGGCATCACTACGGTCCAGGATTGCTGTTGTTAAAATGAACATAGTTCCTCGTGTGAATTTCTTAAGTACAATGATCCCCTTACCCCCACCAATAACTTTCTGGAAAAAACTTCATACCGTAATTCTGGAGTATATTTGGAATAATAAACAACCTAGGCTAAAATACTCTACCCTGCAACGTACCACAAACACGGGAGGCCTGGCCCTCCCTAACCTTAAAGTGTACCACAGAGCCTTTCAGCTACTGGCTCTCAAAGTGTGGATGGACCCCTCATCTACAGTCCCATGGAGAGAAATAGAGCAGAACCTCACTGGAAGTCTAAGACTGCAAGACCTTGCTTTTGCAGGTGTGTGCCCAAAAAAGTGTATGCTAGCCTATGGCCCTATTATCACCAACACACTGACCAACTTTAAACAGGTGGAGGAGCACCTACGATACACCACAATAAGTGACATTTGAATACCCCAATATGGCACAATGCACACCTAATGTCTGGTAACAAACCCTTTACTTGTAACCAGTGGAGTGACCAGAGGTATTTATACTTTAGACCAGCTATTCAATGAGAAAGGTATGTTAAGTTTTGAAGACCTGAGAGCTAGCTTTGAGGTCCCTAGGACATCCTTCTTCTTTTATCTTCACTTAAGGTCAGCCCTAAAATGTTATGGAGTGCCATGGGGGAACAGTCTTGAGGCGCACCCAATCATTAAATGGTTTGTTGATTTTCCTGTGAAAGGATTAGTGTCCAAGATGTATGCTAAACTGATGCAAGTATCCGTAGGAGAACTCCCAATAGTAAAGAAATGGGAGCGAAAGCTGAGCCCCGAGGGTTACGTAATTAATTGGGAGACAGTTTGGGACATTTTCCACTGCTCCAAGAACCAAAATCACCAGTATATCCACTTTAACATATGCCATAGGACATATTGGACTCCTCAGAAGAGATACGTCTCTAAAGTCATTCCTACTCCCTATTGCACGTTCTGTCAACCTGAACAAACGTTCCTGCACATGGTCTGGGAGTGTGAACTGGTGCATGAGTTTTGGAATAACGCATCAATAATATCTGATGTGATAGGATGTCGAATTCATCGACTATAGACCTATGGAAAAACGCAGCAGTACAAGTATCAGTCCTAATGACCGACTAGGCAAGGTGTGATTTTAGTTTTCTTGTTTATTGGTTTTTGTTTTCCTTGAGACCGCAGAGGGTGGGGGGTGTGAGAGGGTTTTTGTTCTTGTTCAATTGTATTTGTTTCTTCTGTATGTTGAATGTTCAAAAATATAAAAATAAAAAATTGATGTAAAAAAAACTTCAAAGGCTTGCCATGCCTAGTCAAGATTGCTAAGCTATGATTAAGCAGTGACAATGACTTAAAAGGCTATCAAGTTAATAAAAACAAAAATGTCATACAATGAACAGAGCTTTGCAGAATCAATGAATTTTCTGTAAAATTGAGTCAGTTGCTTTAAGAGAGAAGGCGATGAATTTGTGATTCTCCAGCAATAATCAGAGAGGGCAGATTGAAGTAATAATTCTCATTCATCCAGGGGTCCGTTTCAGGAAGGAGGTTTAACAAACTCTTAGTCTAACCCTGATGTCTGAGTTGATTTACCCTGAGATGGGAAACTGAGTTTTCAGTTCCAGAACAGCTGATATGAGTTGGTTCAATCAACTCCGAGTATGTTCACGCGCGTGCACCACCACAATAAAAAGGCAGTATGAATGGAGCCATGATACTACGATTCACCATGGTAACAACCACAAACAAACGGGTCGGCGGAAATACTCATGCGCACAAACAACGACTTTGAACCAAGGGGGTAAGCTTCGCTTCAGAGCTCAAACCTCCTATGGCGCCATTTTGATGCTACAAAGCGATCACCCAACGTTAGCATTCCATTGACTGCCATTCATTTGACGTCACTTTGACAGCGAATAACTTTACTTTTGAAGCGTTTAAAGACTTTATTTGTCCATTGTTTATTTCTAAAGAAACACGACAATGTATAAAAGGCTCCATTACCTTGTACCTCACATTATGGCTCCGTAGTAGACGTTTTTGTAAAAATAGGCTGTCGCATAGTAGAGGAATTACCGTATAGTACAGGAGAAGCTCGCAGGCAGTTTCGACTTACATTAGCTGTTAACGTTTAATTACTAATGTTAACTAGCATTTTAGTTAGCAATAATTAGCCTGTGTCCATGTTATCTCCTTACATATACCTACGCTCTCCGTCTCTGCAAGATTGGGAATGATTGAGATTTCTCTTGGCACAGCTACCAAAAGACTTCCAACTTTCAGACAGGTTGCTCACGTCACATTTACGTCGTCTCTCTCAGTTGGAGGCTGCGCAGTAACGCTCAGCGCTCACCGGAAAAGTGCTTCTAATAGACTTCACTGGTCTCCGTCCAGAGCAACGGGATCTGTTGGTCCATTCTTATATACTGTCTATGGTTTGAACATGCATGTTTTGTTAAAAAAGCAAGACAGCGGCTGCTGCTGCAACAGAGGGAGAATTGCTGTGGAAGAAAATTGCTGCTCGAGTCAATGCGTAAGCATTAACAGTGTATTCATTTCATATATAATCACAGTTAACTTATAATATTACTGGTGAAAACTGGAATTGTATTACACCTATAATTTCATTTGGGTGCAATCCTGCAGGTGAAAAAGTAAGCTAGGCCTACTACTATATCCCATTCTGAGGCTGCAGCACCATGATCATTAACAGAACTATAATGTATAATAATTTATTTCTTTTTAATGGCTCTCACTGGTTTGTGTCCAGGGAACAACTACAAAAACCATTAAAAAAATGTTTCAGAGGAATGAATGAGGAAATGAGAGAGAAGAAAACCTGCTCCTGACCAGGTTAGGTTCACAGACTCAGTTACCATAGTAACTGACTCTGAGGTTAAGTTACCTCTCTTTCTGAAACGGAAAACCCAGAGTTTCCCTCATCTCAGGGTTAACAAACTCAGAGTTTTCACTAAACCTGCTTTCTGAAACGGACCCCAGCTGTATAATTGCAGTGAAGCAGTTTAGAGGAAAAGAGCAGCATTTACATTTTACTCTTGGAAGATTTGAAGCGGAGACGTTGGTTGTGGTAAGTTGTATCCTTGTGAAGAGTTATTTGCCAGTGTCAGCATCTTTGGTGGCCAGACCATTTTAGAGTCCCCATGTGTCTGCCACAAAACGTGATTTTGTTTTTGGCTGCATTTTTTTTGCAAGCATTTGACATTTTTCTGGCAACACTCCAGCTAAGTTGCATCAATTTGTCACGAGAGATATTAGCCTGTCATGACGCAGGTATATATTGTGTGGAAAGATTAACATCCCCCCCCCCCCTGTAAGCTCCGAGTGCAGCTGCCATTTTCCAAAGTGCGTTATATTTCTGTCCTTTGCTTCAGAGTCAGGAGCCAAAAGTCTTGCCTGAATAATTCTGCCAATATATACAGGTACTGACTCCATCATTCTCCTTTTTCATTTCTCTTTCTCCTCACACTTCTTACTATATAGTTTTCTCTCTTCTTCCACTACAACTGGTGCTTCTGAGTTTCGATCCCTGTGGAATAAATTGCAATTTGAATCTGTGGCTTTTGGTGGAAAGGGCAAACTGGTGCTGATATTGGACAGATAAAACAAGATAGACTTGATTCACAACCTTATTAGAAAAAAGCATATCCAACTTGGCTAGAGTGTTCTGACAAGCATATATCACAGATGGCAAACTGTTGGATGATTTTCAGAAGTACAAACTGAGGAGTGAAATAAAGTAAATTTGCTATGTGCTGAGATACAGAAATAACTGAGGGAGAGGAATGAAGAAAGAAGTGATGCATGAAAATATGAGCACGAAGGAGGACATGGAGCAAAGGTGGGGCGCATAAGATCAAGATGTTGCATTAAAACTGCATGAGCTTAGTGTAGACATAGCAGGAGGCCGGTGGACGGAAAATCATGTCAGGGAATATCACGCTGTCGCAAATCACATTGCCAACTCCCAGCTGAGATTGATCCGCCAACCTTCTGCTACCCAGCCTTCACACAGCCTTATTTTTTTACCTCCTCGTGATGCAGCTAAGACATTTCTCTGCGAGGAAGCGCCGTGTTGCCATGAGCAGGTGACTGTGGCACCAGTGTGGGATCATGAGGTCAGGGCTGTAACTGGAAGTGGTAGAAGAGGATTGGTGGCCCAGCAGAGGGAAAGCGAGGCCTCCCTGCAGAGGAGAACCAGCTGGTCAGCAGGCCGGCCTGCCCAGCTCCATCTGTCGGTCACCTGCTTGACACGCTGGGAGCCCTGGTAAATCTCCGCCTCCCGTAGCTTCCAGAGATTATCTCATTCAGTTCGGTCATACCAGACTTCATCTCACAGAAAGTAGCATCAAAATTAACCTCTACAAATATTTGATTCTTTATTCTATGTAAGACTTTAAATCGTTTTTAATACTCCTACACACTTGCATGTGGAATATGTTTGTGTGTGCAAAGGCCTCTTTGCCTGTGGAGTGCTGAAAAGGTTGAAGTAGAGAATAATCAGCTGTGAATATTCTTTTTGATCTCTGCTTTGCAATAGATTTTAAAGCACCTAAAAACTTGGTTTAAATCTTAATTTGTTCTCTATAAGGTCAACCACACATGATCAGCATCAAAATCACTTTGTGCCGGTGTGGGCAATTTTTGCAATGTCCTCAGTTTCAACTTCAACCTTGTTTGACCTTTTCAATGGGCAACCATGAGATGACATTACTTGAAAGGGTTAGGGTGATAGATGAAAAGCTCATTTTCTCTATTCTCATAACTGCACAAAGCCATTTTAAAGTCTTAGCAGGCTGTGTACAACTTGACGCACTGTTGGACTAAAAGAGACCGTAAGTCATTAAATTCCTAAGGAGGGTAAATAATGGACAGTAATGTATTAGTGCCCCCTTTTGGCCATTTAATCAGCTGGGCAGAAACCCGACCTGATAACTGTTCTAGGCATTCATCAATGGTGTTTTTGCAATTCCGTCCACTTCCCTTAAACAGAGTTCCCCTGCACTATATCAGGTGCAGGGATTGCATCAACACAAATGCGTCAACAAAATATGTCAGCAAAATGTGTGCACATAGGTGACAAACGTTCGCTTAACTTTACCTCTACACTGTGCTAAGCGCCTCACCTTGTGGTGCAAACAGCACATACCACTAAATGCTTCTAAGTTGACATTGAAATCATTCATAACTCGGTAAATCTGCTCCATATGCTAAGGTAGATGGTCAAAAGCTCCAGTATAGCTCCTGAATAGACTTTGTGGTGAGATTGTTTTGCTGACAACTGTCATCAGATTTTGATCCTGGATGTACTGTACTTGATATCACCATTTTCCAAGAGAAGCCTGCCCATTTTAACCAGGGCAGATAGCAGTGTTCACGTACAATCCCATACCTGTAGCTTATAGTAAGAGTTTAAGAACATAGGTTTTCATTTTCAAACCAACATATTGGGCCATAGTTAGTGTTGTAAATTTATATTTGTAAAATACAGGCTTACCATACTGTACTTATTGTTCTATTCAACCCAGTTGTTTCTGGAATCTTTGAGGACTTCCCAGAAATTATTTTCCCAAGCCTTCAATCACCCCGGTTCTGTCACAGCTTCCGTTTTGTATCTCATCCATAACCCAAGTCGGGTACCAAAAAACAAAAGATGTTTTTTTTTTTCTTCTCCCTTCCTTTTCGAAACAGTGCTGCATTTTGTTTATACTGTTGAATCCTTCTGACAGCTGTTGTGGGTTCCTGTCAAAAAGTGTTTTCTTTTCCTTTTCTTCATTTCCCAGTCTCAGTCACACTAACAAGGAGTGAATAAACAGAAGGTAGAGTAGAATAGCTCTGGAAATGCTTCTGCCCAAAAGTCAGCAGAATTCAGGTTAAACTTTGAGACTTGATGCTTTGAATTGTTCTCTCCTTCATCTGATATACATGCAGAAGTGTCGCGGACAACATTATACAGCACACTGAGAGTTGGAGTAACAGTTTTCGATAATGGCTCAGTTTCGCTCATGTTGCCGCCTTTGTGCTCAACACTGAAAGCTTCTATTTCTCCCCAACAATAACAGATGTCAAAATCATGTTCTCCTAAAAGTTTATAACTGCTTTGTGCTTATTGCAGCCATGTTAGTAGAGAGCCAATTGTGTTTGATTGACTGTGACTGTGATTGGCAGAAACTTGGCTCTATTGTTTGGCCACTCACGTTATCACATTTGAGAAGCCCGGCTAGCCTCCGGCAGTAAAAGCAAGAGGGGGATATTGGCTCCTGAGTAGCTGGCATCAAGCCTCTTTCAGACAGGCAATTCCAGGGGAACAATTGTCTGGTTTAATTGCTCCAAAAAAGAAAGACGGAGAGGCGGGGAAACTAACAAGCTGTCTACAGAATCAGTAATTTACAGGCTCTGTGATAAAAACAGATTTCTATTTTTCTCTCTCTTTCTTTGTGCCCTCTCTCTCTCTTGCTGTTCCAGTTATCGTAAAATATTCACAGGACGGGTTATTGGGCTGGTATAATTTGCAGTTGTGATTTGCACAGTGGGACAGACACACACTGATTTAACTAACTCTCAGACTGATTTGATGGGCCA